>NC_041387.1:355355879-355401197 GCF_002162155.2 Triticum dicoccoides | reverse complement strand
CATTCGCGCTATGGCCTGGTGCCGTTCCTGATGGCTACCGGCCTCGTGCTGGTTCGCCACCGCCGCGCCCCATGGACGCGCTCACCAGCTCATGGCCTCGGGCGCCACTACCCGTGCTCCTCTCGCGCCCATGCCGCCGCATCCACCTGGCTGCACCCTCCCCCCCTGCCCTAACCCTGCTCGGGTCGCCGCCCGCGCGGCCCCTGGCCGCCGGCGCTCGCGCCCGTGAGCCCTGTGTCTCCGCTCCACCCCCCGTTAACCCGAGCCCAGTGCATCGCGCCCGTTTGGCCTCTGGGACGATGACAAACAGGGCCCACGTCCCTCGGAACAAAAATGGATTAAAAGAAAAGGTTTAAAAAAATGATAATAAGAAATAAAAAATACACTAAATAATTAATTAACTAATTAATTAATAAATTTTTAACTTACTTAATCTAGTTTAATTAAAACATAACTAATCCGGCTTAATTAAACCCTAATTAACATGTTTAGTCCATGACAGGTGGGTCCCACTAGACCCACACGTCAGTTTGACCCAGTGAACGTCCTATTGACTACTGACGTCATGATGATGTCAGCATTCCCTATTCTAGATAATGTTGATTTAAAATAATTAAGTAAAATTCTAAAATTGGTCAAATCTTTAAAAATTAATATAAAATAAACCGTAGCTCGGATGGAAAAACTTTGTACATGAAAGTTGCTCAGAACAAAGAGACGAATCCAGATATGCAGCCCGTTCGTCCGCCACGCGTCCCTAGCATAGTGAACCTGCAACATTTCACCTCCGATTCATCTATCCGAAAACGCAAACGGCGGGGATACTTTTCAAGATGTTTCCCCTCTTCGTCGGTATCACCTACTACCGCGTTAGGGCACACCTAACACCGCATATTGTCTTGTTACACTTTGTGATGCCTTGATTGCTCGGTTATTTATTGTGTTCCCTCTCCGTTACTTCTTTTCGATAGACCCCGAGACTACCGGCGACCCCAAGTTCGACTACGGTGTTGACGACTCGTCCTTCTTGCCAGAGCAACCAGGCAAGCCCCCCTTTGATCACCAAATATTACCTATTCTTCTCTCTACTGCTTGCATTAGAGTAGTGTAGCATGTTACTGTTCGGTTACTCCTATTCTGTTGCATAGCCTATCATTGTTGCTACAGTCATTGATACCTTATCCACAATCCTAAATGCTTAGTATAGGATGCTAGTTTATCATATTTTGGCGCTACATTCTTGTGAGTCTTCCTTGCTATACTATCGGGTTGTGATCACTCGGGAGGTGATCACGGGTATATACTTACATATATACATACTATACAGATGGTGACTAAAGTCGGGTCGGCTCGTTGAGTGCCCGTGAGTGATTCACGGATTGGGGGCTGAAAGCACCTTTGTCCCGACGACCCTCTGTGTGGATCTTTGTGGTGGAGCGACAAGGCAGGTTGAGACCACCTAGGCGAGAGGTGGGCCTGGCCCTGGTCGGCATTCGCGGTTGCTTCATAATAACATGCTTAACAAGATCTTGGTATTTGATCTAAGTCTGGATACTGGCCTATATGCACTAACCAACTACGGGGGAAAGATATGGGCACTCGACGTCATGGTATCAGCCGAAGCCTTCGTGACGTCAGCGACTGAGCGGCGCGTGCCGAGTTGGACTACGTAATGCGACTTCCTTTGTAATGTAGGTTGCTAGGTCTGCTCACCGGCCGCGTACGCAACGTGCAGGTGTGCAATGGGCGATGGGCCCAGACCCCTGCGCACATAGGATTTAGACCGGTGTGCTGACCTCTGTGTTGTGCCTAGGTGGGGCTGCGACGTGTTGATCTTCCGAGGCCGGGCATGACCCAGGAAAGTGTGTCCAGCCAAATGGGATCGAGCGTGTTGGGTTATGTGGTGCACTCCTGCAGGGAAGTTTATCTATTCGAATAGCCGTGTCCCTCGGTAAAAGGACGACCCGGAGTTGTACCCTGACCTTATGACAACTAGAACCGGATACTTAATAAAACACACCTAGACAAGTTCCACAGACAACCCGGTGATCGCTTTTCCACAGGGCGATGAGGGGAGGATCGCCGGGTAGGATTATGCTATGCGATGCTACTTGGAGGACTTCAATCTACTCTCTTCTACATGCTGCAAGACGGAGGCTACCAGAAGCGTAGTCTTTGATAGGACTAGCTATCCCCCTCATATTCTGCCATTCTACAGTTCAGTCCACCGATATCGCCTCTTTACACATATACCCATGCATATGTAGTGTAGATCCTTGCTTGCGAGTACTTTGGATGAGTACTCACGGTTTCTTTTCTCCCTCTTTTTCACCTTTCCCTTCTACCTGGTTCTCGCAACCAGTTGCCGGAGCCCAGGAGCCAGACGCCACCATCGACGATGACTCTTACTACACTGGAGGTGTCTACTACTACATGCAGGCCGCTGACAACGAACAGGAGTAGTTTAGGAGGATCCCAGGCAGGAGGCATGCGCCTCTTTCGATCTATATCCCAGTTTGTGTTAGCCTTCTTAAGGCAAACTTGTTTAACTTATGTTTGTACTCAGATATTGTTGCTTCCACAGACTCGTCTATGATCGAGCAATTGTATTCGAGCCCTCGAGGCCCCTGGCTTATATTATGATGCTTTCATGACTTTTTTTATGTTAGAGTTGTGTTGTGATATCTTCCCGTGAGTCCCTGATCTTGATCGTACACGTTTGCGTGTATGATTAGTGTACGATTGAATCAGGGGCGTCACAAGTTGGTATCAGAGCCGACTGCCTATAGGAATCCCCCTTCCACACTCCTTGGCCGAAGTCGAGTCTAGTCCTTACAAAACTTCTACTAACTTGGCTGTGTGCCTTACGGGCCCACATCGCCATTGGGTGGTATTAGGATCTTTTACTCCTCGGCCTATACTCTGGGACTCTAATCTCTCTTCTATTCGGGTTAAATGATTTTGCTAACTCTAACTCTAGGTTCTCGTAACTATTTCTCCCGGAGAGCCCTCATTCCGGAAGATCACCTGCTTCGTCGGAAGATTCTAAGGATATCCCTCGATATTTTCCCGAGACCCTTGTGCTCATCGCCTTTGCAATTCACTCCCACCGATATTTCCCTATGTATATCTGCATGCACTTGTCATTCTCATGATCATTTCTCGTCGCTCTTGTTGTTATAAGATGCCTCGAACTATTCTCCGTTGCCCCGAGAATCCTTTGAGTTTACTGTCTTGCAGTTTTATTTCACATGAAAACCCTTACGGTTTCTCTCTCTCTCACATTTATCGAGGACCCGTTCTTCTCAATTGTTCATGTGTCTCACAAAATTCCTTGGAATACTTTTTGATCTTTCGAAAATCCTCTGTAGCCTCTTATTCTTGAAATTTTTTGCCTGCTTACATTATGGTTAATTCCATATGACTAGTAATCCTCGATAACATCCCTTGCCTTAGTCATTTTGAGCCTATTGATTCAATATGTGTGTACGCACGCAGTTATCAGGTCATCCTTTTTAAAACTATTTTTCCGACTCAGACGTCATTCCGGACATGAGTTGGTTCTCGGCATTTCAAACTTTATTGATTGTCCAACTAAGTGTTTTCAACTTATCCATCCTTGATCAGGGCGTCTGCTTCTGATCCTTCGTTTTGGAAACCATAATTTCTTTCTATTTTAAGCATCAGACTAACTAGGTGATTCTTGAATCTGATGCCTCTGCATTCTTCTTCCTCTGAGTGAGTACCAATACTCACATCAGCTCCGTTGTGGATCGCCCGATCCATTTTTGGGTTGTT
The DNA here is from genome assembly GCF_002162155.2 of Triticum dicoccoides. NCBI lineage: Eukaryota > Viridiplantae > Streptophyta > Magnoliopsida > Poales > Poaceae > Triticum > Triticum dicoccoides. The sequence continues at coordinate 355,397,399 of NC_041387.1, read as the reverse complement.
ATCCGACAATGTCTTTCATATTAAATCACCTTGTGAGTCCTTCCCCTGATACATAATGCCTTTGGTAAATTGTATCCTCTGCTTGGCCAACCATGCTCTGCTTTCGAGCTTGTGTATTTACTTTTGAAACTTGTGGTATATGTTAGCAAGATGCCCGATGGGTTGAACCTATGCCTTCCCCTAATCCGTGAGAACCCAAAAGTTTTGACAAGTCATACTCTTCTGGTGTTCTACCAAATAAAATTCCAACACTACAGGTTTATCAAAACGAGAGGTGAATGAAATGATATGCATTAAAGAAGTGGGAGTCGACCTTGAACCTTGTGTTCATGCCCATGAAAATGATGTAGACCGTCTCGGAAGCTTCTTGCAAAATGATTATCCAGCTGTATGATTCTTTCGGTATTCTTGAATTGATTCCTTATAGTTTTGGTTCCGACCATGCTGTCCTGATCTAATATATATGATGGGAATCCATTCCAGGGCCTCGTCTATTTTCGGCAAGGTTAAAGTATCTACTGTCATAGGTCAATGACCTGGTTCTACTTCTATCATGTTCTACCTTCGAGTTTTACCCCCTGGTATCTCAGACATGTCTTGCCATTGCACCACATCTTACTAACTTTGTTGAAGTAATGTCTTTCCTTGTTGTAATCACTCTACGGGTTCTGGGTTGTTGTCAACCGAGCACACTGACTAGTGAAATTATTTCGCACTACAAATCAAATACCCTAGTATTTTTACTAGGAAATTCTGAACTCAATCTGGTCATTCCTAGACTATCAGCTGCATCCTGGTCTTGCTACATTTGACTGTGCTACCTCGTCCTTCTCTGGTGCACGAATTCTTCAGTGTGTGAGCATGACTTACGTCGAGCTCTCAACATCATGTTGCTTGTCTTGAAAGACAACTTTGGTTCCGAGCTTGCATCTTATATTTTGATACTATAACTTGCCAGATCGTCATTCCCTCGCTTGTTGCCTTTGTTGTTTGATTGCATCCTCTTGGAACCTCCCGGCAAATGTGTCGGATCACCTTCAACACTTTGACTTCTTGCGAGATGCCAACTGTGTTCATGATGAGAAATACCCTCCTTGTCCTTGATGATTTTTATTATCATCGACAACACCCTTGACTTCCTTTCATCGCACACTTGTCCACATTATGAATACAACTTTCTCTCCAGCTAGTGTTGTGTTCTGCCTTGAAGTATTATTGTCTTTTCTGTCGAGAATGTTGTGGAGGATTGCTCCACCTCTTAGAAATTCTCGGTATGATGATACTTCTCACCATCACCACTCTTCCTCGGTCCGCGTGTTGTTTTTAACCAGCATACCAATAGATGCTGTTTGAGTTCTGTACTTCTAGCAACCCTATTGCTTTGAAGTTAACGATCGACAGTTCATTCTTAGACTGTTGATTATTGAATCGTCACTCTAACATTGATCTTGCTTCCTAAGGTCATATTTCGGGCACACCTTTCAACTAATGATTGGTGGTGTATGTTTTCCTAGAGCATACAACATTGTATAATTTGAATTGACAAGTGTCATCTTCTTGTTCACCTTATTGCGGAAATCCATCCGTTCGGAATTCTCAATGAATTGTCGCTGAGCTCATCAACCACCTTCTCATCCCCTCCTTGGTTTAATGATGAACTATTGTTTTAGGAACCCGCTCCCATAGTTCATTTCCCGAGAATCTTGCAATGTCATTTCGTCGATTTGTGTTGCACCTTTTCTTCTCGGACATCCTAAGTCTGAGGTATCATGACACCAATCGGATCAGAATCTCGGTCGGGTATGATGGTCGGGACAACTTTCCACGAGTTATGATGTTGGTCCTTTGATGACCCGAAAATATGATGTCATGCCTAGCACCCCCTGGCTGGAGGACCTATCATTATAATTTCTTTTGCAAGGATATCCATTCTTCCTGGAGGAAATTGTAAGACTTATTTTATAAGTTGCTCCTGATGGATCATTTGTGTATCCAAAGTCTGGCCCTTGATTGGAACACCATATCATTGCTACCTCGAAACCTGACTATGATACCCCGCTCTTCAACAAGAATATTGGAGGCGTGATGCTAAATGTTTCTTGATCAGTTATCCAAACACTGTTGTATGGGTAACATCTTGATTAATCCTTGCCTCTTATCTGAATGGTTGGATACTTGCTCTCCTACCCTGTATGCCATGTTCTACTTGTACATGGGAAGGATATACTCCTAATAATTGTGTGTAATCACAATTTTCCTTTCCATTGTCCTTTTTAATCTAATAATCATGTTCTCCTTTACATTCTTTTGTTTAACCTTTCCCGAATCTGACTTAACTAAGCAGAGATAATTCCCTGTTTAGGTAGGCACCTTGGTGTACCACTCTGTCTGTAAGATCCTGTTACTATTGTTGATGACATTCCGGTAACCACCGATGGGTGATAACTTTGCCAATTGGTTTGCCTCATTCAACAAGGAGGAAAATTGCTTTCTTCGTTCCGCGTCCTTGGTACTGACATTGTTGCCGGCATAGCTGACAAGATATTCACTAACATACCTCCCTATCGCGGTTGTGCAAGATGTCACCACCCTTCCTACTTTCAACCCACATGGTGGGCCCATAACCCACAGGCCCACTGGATCAAAACCTGACTCTTCTTTACAACCCGAATTCTAATGTATCCTTGCACCTAGCTTCGTATGTGATTCACGAGCTAAATGCTATAACATTATTCATCCTGGAATCAAACACCATGTTATTCTCGTTGTTCAAATCCACATTCCAGCTTCTGTCTAGTCATCGAATGATTGCCTACCTGTTTGAAACTTTGGTACCATCACATATTGCACTCGACGAATTCACTGAAATACAACTCGTGGGGTACCTTGTGTATTTCCCATTGAGTTCACCGTCAGATGCCCAACTTTGTGGGGATGCATTCTTCCGGAGTTTTTCCCCTTGGCTGCGTTCGTAGGACGATGGAGATCCTGAAGAAAGGATGACGACTTGATCATGGTGACTTGAAGTAGAGAAATGAAGAAATCAACTGAAGGGGTCAACCTCTTCGAAACGGCAGCCAAGACCGAGAAGACTCATTACGTTTTTCGCTACCAACACCTTCCCCCCTTATTCCACCGCTTAAATCTCGGGACAAGATTTCTTGTAGTGGAGGAGAATTGTGACGCCAGGATAATAAAGCTACAGTAATCCCCTGCTAATGATGCCAAGTCACCACTCCTGTTGTTGCTAAGTCCCGCGTTGATTCAAATTAATCCAAAATTCAAATTTGAAATAAAGTCAAACAATAACAGTTTTCAAATTTTAAAACTAAAATGTTCAGGAGGTGACAAATAATTCATTAGATATATTGGTGGAGAAACCAAGTCCTTGTAAAATGTTTAATTGCACTAAACTAATTAAATCAGTAGCTGAACCCATTAATTAAATGCCTTTTATATTTTGTAGAATACTAAGCTATATTATTTTGCTATGAAACTTTTTGTGGTTGTGACACAATTTGCAACATCAATTTAAGTGCCACTTTGGTATTATATTTAAACTAAAATAATTAGGAACTAAAAGAAAACAAACAAACAAAAAGTCCACCCCTGGCCAACTGGGCCAACGGTCCAGCCGGCGAGCCCACTGGCCCAGGCCGGCCATCCCACTCCCCTCCATAACCCTCCTGGGAAACCCTAGCCCAACCGATCCCCCCACCACTCGCTCTCTCCCTCCCCCCACTCCCCCGATCTAGATCGGGATCATGGCAACCGCGCCACCGACCCCGTCGATGCCGCTTGCCACCCCGCCGCACCTCGTCGGCGCCCCGGTGCCCGCTGCCATCCCCGGGCCTCCCGCGCCTCTCCCTTGTGGGATCGACCGCGCCGCTCGACCCCCCTGCGATCCATCGCCGGACGCCATCGCCGCGGTCCTCTCCGTTGCCGGCGCTCCCCATCACCGTCGTCGGAGGCCACCCCGCCGGACCGCAACCTCGCCGGCCTCCCTCGTCCTCCCCGCCGGACTGCTAACTCTCCGTCCCCTTCGTCTCCGGCCTCCTCCCCGCGCCCCGCTGCCAAACCCCTACGGCCACCGTGAGCATCACCCCTCTCCTCTCCCCCTCTGCTTCCATCGCCGGATCCGAGCGCGCCCGTCGTTCGCGCTGTGTCCTGTTGCCGTCCCTGATGGCTACCGGCCTCGTGCTACTTCGCCGCCGCGCCCCATGGACGCGCTCGCCTCCTCATGGCCGCGGGCGCCACAGCCCGCGCTCCTCTTGCACCCATGCCGCCGCGTCCGCCTGGCCACACCCTCCTTGCCCCAACCCTGCTCGGGTCACCGCCCGCGCGGCCCATGGCAGCCGGCGCTCGCGCCCGCGAGCCCCGTGGCTATGCTCCACCCCCTGTTAACCCGAGCCCAGTGCACCGCGCCCGTTTCGCCTCTAGGCCAATGACAAACAGGGCCCACATCCCTGAGAACAAAAATGGATTAAAAGAAAAGGTTTAAAAATGATAATAAGAAATAAAAAATATATTAAATAATTAATTAACTAATTAATTAATAAATTATTTAACTTAATTCATCTAGTTTAATTAAAACATAACTAATTCGGCTTAATTAAACCCTAATTAACATGTTTAGTCCATGACAGGTGGGTCCCACTGGACCCACACGTCAGTTTAACCCAGTGAACGTCCTGTTGACTGCTGACGTCATGCTAACGTCATGATGATGTCAGCATTCACTATTCTGGATTATGTTGATTTAAAATACTTAAGTAAAATTCTAAAATTGGTTAAATCTTTAAAATATAAAATAAACCGTAGCTCGGATGGAAAAACTTTGTACATGAAAGTTGCTCAGAACGAAGAGACGAATCCAGATAAGCAGCCCGTTCGTCCGCCATGCACCCCTAGCATAGTGAACCTGCAACATTTGACCTCCGGTTTATCTGTCCGAAAACGCGAAACGCCGGGGATACTTTCCCGTATGTTTCCCCCCTTCGTCGGTATCACCTACTACCGCGTTACGACACACCTAACACCGCATATTGTCTTGTTACGCTTTGTGATGCTTTGATTGCTCTGTTATTTATTGTGTTCCCTCTCTGTTACTTCTTTTCGATAGACCCCGAGACTGCCGGCGACCCCCAGTTCGACTATGGTGTTGATGACTCGTCCTTCTTGCTAGAGCAACCAGGCAAGCCCCCATTTGATCACCAGATATCGCCTATTGTTCTCTCTACTGCTTGCATTAGAGTAGTGTAGCATGTTACTGTTCGGTTACTCCTATTCCGTTGCATAGCTTGTCATTGTTTCTACAGTCATTGATACCTTACCCGCAATCCTAAATGCTTAGTATAGGATGCTAGTTTATCATCATTTGGCCCTACATTCTTGTGAGTTTGCCTTGCTATACTATCAGGCCGTGATCACTCGGGAGGTGATCACGGGTATATACTTACATATATACATACTATACATATGGTGACTAAAGTCGGGTCGGCTCGTTGAGTGCCCGCGAGTGATTCACGGATTGGGGGCTGAAAGGACTTTTGTCCCGACGGCCCTCTGTGTGGATCTTTGTGGCGGAGCGACAAGGCAGGTTGAGACCACCTAGGCGAGAGGTGGGCCTGGCCCTGGTCGGCGTTCGCGGTTGCTTCATAATAACACGCTTAACGGGATCTTGGTATTTGATCTGAGTCTGGCCACTGGCCTATACGCACTAACCAACTACACAGGAAAGATATGGGCACTTGACGTCGTGGTATCCGCCGAAGCCTTCGTGACGTCAGTGACTGAGCGGCGCGTGCCGGGTTGGACTGCGTAATGTGACTTCCTTTGTAATGGAGGTTGCTAGGTCTGCTCACCAGCCGCCTATGCAACGTGCAGGTGTGCAATGGGTGATGGGCCCAGACCCCTGCGCGCATAGGATTTAGACCGGCGTGCCGACCTCTCTGTTGTGCCTAGGTGGGGCTGTGACATGTTGATCTTCCGAGGCCGAGCATGACCCAGGAAAGTGTGTCCGGCCAAATGGGATCGAGCGTGTTGGGTTATGTGGTGCACCCCTGCAGGGAAGTTTATCTATTTGAATAGCCGTGTCCCTCGGTAAAAGGATGACCCGGAGTTGTACCTTGACCTTATGACAACTAGAACCAGATACTTAATAAGACACACCCAGACAAGTTCCACAGACAACCCGGTGATCGCTTTTCCACAAGGCAACGAGGGGAGGATCACCGGGTAGGATTATGCTATGCGATGCTACTTGGAGGACTTCAATCTACTCTCTTCTACATGCTGCAAGACGGAGGCTGCCAGAAGCGTAGTCTTCGATAGGACTAGCTATCCCCCTCTTATTCTGGCATTCTGCAGTTCAGTCCACCGATATTGCCTCTTTACACATATACCCATGCATATGTAGTGTAGATCCTTGCTTGCGAGTACTTCGGATGAGTACTCACTGTTGCTTTTCTCCCACTTTTCCCCCTTTCTCTTCTACCTGGTTGTCGCAACCAGATGTCGAAGCCCAGGAGCCAGACGCCACCGTCGATGATGACTCTTACTACACTGGAGGTGCCTACTACTACATGCAGGCCGCTGACAGCGACCAGGAGTAGTTGAGGAGGATCCCGGGCAGGAGGCATGCGCCTCTTTCGATCTGTATCCCTGTTTGTGTTAGCCTTCTTAAGGAAAACTTGTTTAACTTATGTCTGTACTCAGATATTGTTGCTTCCACTGACTCGTCTATGATCGAGCAATTGTATTCGAGCCCTCGAGGCCCCTGGCTTGTATTATGATGCTTGTATGACTTATTTTATTTTAGAGTTGTGTTGTGATATCTTCCCGTGGGTCCCTGATCTTGATCATACATGTTTGCGTGTATGATTAGTGTACGCTTGAATCAGGGGCATCACATTTTCCAAGCGTAAGAAGGACATGCGACGGAAAAGCATTTCTGGTCGCAATTCAGCATGCCAAAGCGTCCATTGTTGTTGAATGAATAGATGGCCCTGTGGGCCGAGCTCCACAAGCTATTTGGATCTGCCATCATGGACGTCATAGTCCGGCTATGATCGACTGAGCCAATTCCAAATAGTTATTTCAATTTGGTGTGGGGACTTGTGGATGCGGTTAAGCGGTCAACATGCATAGAAGGTGCACGGATTGCCCTTGCCCGCGTCAAGACGTACTGGGTGAAGATGAAGGCCACCGATATTGTAGCGAAAAGTCAACCCGATGGCAAGGACCATCACATGCCAGAACATTATTTTGAAGATGTCCTAGAGGGTGCCCGCTTGATTGTGGGTCAGTGCTCGAATTATGTTTGAGTGAACTGTACTGAAATTGTAAAAACAATATTATGATATATTTAAGGCTATGTTTTTATACTTTTGCCGAAAAAGTTTTTGGTGCCTCCTGTGCGGCCTTTTTTGTAGAATCTGAAAGTTTGTCAGTCGTCGGCTTCTACCCCCTCGCATATAACATGGGGGTGTTCGGAAAAGCACTTTATCACTCTAGACCCAACATCTTGGTCCATTAAGGAGGTGTCAATGCGGTGAACCAGGCAATCGGACTATAGGGCTTTAACACTTTAACTTAGCCATAGGAGTTTGGCGGTGGGTCTACGATATAGCCCCTGATATGTACACGGTTATCTGGATAAGGTGCGTTGACATACATGACCAGAAGAACGGTCCTTCGTGTAATACGGAAGGAATCCCAAAGATTTCGGTGAGTCATCGAGTGGTTGACCAGCTCTCGCCGCATCATGATAGACAGTTTTCGGCTTTCTCTACGTAGGTGCTCATCTGAACAAACCAGGACATAATCGCAGTAGTTCTCCCTTAACTACCCTAGCCGATAGAGAGGAACGTAAGGTAGTAAGCACAGGAGAAGGGCAACCCAACTATTGACCAAAGACATGATTCGGAGATGATGCATAGAAGGCCAAACTCATGACGCCGTAGTGTGCTATAAAGCTGTTCGGACTTGTCGGCAACTCATATGTTGCCATATTGAGCCCATGGTAATATATGTTGAGGGTAGAAAGCTGAGGAAAAGGGGCACTTTACAGGTCTAAAATAAAGAGTGCGGTCGACAAAAACTTTTGGACCTCCTGTCGCACGTCTGCGCTGCCTTGCCTTGGTTAAAGGACCTCTCAACAAGTATAGTCACCTATGGTAAAAGATAAAAAATGGCTAGAGAAAGGAAAAGAAATATGAGAGTGCGGATAGTGTTATAGGTTTGTCCGCATTGTGCCTCCGCCGGTAACCAGGCTTATATGGGGCGGACGGGGGAGGCCGAATTGCTAATTCAGCTCTGAGATTGATTGGTCCTGTCTAATGGGGACCGGCGGCTTGATGGCTGATAAAATGTGTGGCTTGATAAGGCCGGTTGGTACTTTGGCCACAGTAGCCGTAGTATGCTCCTCTATACGGAGGGATCATTCTGTATTTCCATTTATCGTCATGGTACCGCATGGACCGGGCATCTTAAGTTGGAGATAGGTGTAATGTCGGACCGCGTTGAAGCAAGCAAAAGCGGTACGCCCGAGTTGTGCAAGGTAGCTACTGCGGAACGGATAATATCAAAGGTCAAGCCTTCACTTCAAAAGTTGTTCGGCAAGCCGAAAACGACTTCCAATGTAATAGAGCCTGTGTAGTGAGCTTCTACGCCGGAAATTGTTCCCTTGAAGGTAGCTATGGTGGGCCTGATTCTCGAAGGATCAATGCCCATTTTGCGGACAATGTCTTGGTAGAGTAGATTAATGCTACTGTCGCTGTCCGTAAGGACTTTCGTGAGATGAAACCCATCGATAATTGGATCGAGGATGAGAGCTGCCGGACCTTCGTGAAGGATACAGGCTGGGTGGTCCTTGCGATCAATATTGATCGGGCGGGCCACCCATTGGCTTAATTTTGAGGCAGCTCGCTCTATAGCGTCGGTGTCCCGTAGTGCGTGTTTGCCATCCCCTGTGGGGATGTGCATAACATATACCATGTTCACTGTCTTTACTTTGGGGGGGGCAGATTGCTTCTGACCCCCGGTGTTCGGCTGGTGAGTCTCTTCGACATTGCTATCATTGGGCGGCCCCTTCGTCTTGTGTTCGGCATTAAGCTTGCCGACTTGTTTAAAGACCCATCAGCTCCTGTTGGTGTGATTGGCTTGTTTAATGGGGGTGCCATGAATCTGGCAGGGTCAATCCAGTATCTTGTCTATATTGGATGGTCCGTCTCTGTTTGCCATGAATGGCTTTTTCCGTTGACCGGGTTTGGAACCACTGAATCCGGCATTGACCGCCGTGTCTTGCTTTCCTGCATTGTTATTGCGACGCTTGTGTATATTGTGTCGTGGCTTGCCATTGCCATCTCGAACTTCGGAGGTACCCGGATCATCAGTGCTGCTGCTTCTATGAGCGAGCCAGATGTCTTCTCCCGCTCAAAAGCGGGTCATCAGAGTGGAAAGGGCACCCATGGATTTTGGTTTTTCTTGATGGAGGTGGCGGGCGAGCCACTCATCTCGGACGCTGTGTTTGAAGGCCGCGAGGGCTTCGGCATCCAGACAGTCAACAGTTTGGTTATTTTCAATTAAGAACCTATCCAAAGCTTCCTGGAAGACTCCCCGGGCTGTTGGATAATGTGACTTAGGTCGACGGCGTCCGGAGGCCGAATATATGTACCTTGGAAGCTATTGCGGAAGGTGTCTTCCAAGTCTTCCCAGATCCCTATGGAGTTCTCAGGGAGGCAATTCAGCCAGTGTCGCGCTGGCCCTTTTAGTTTTAGTGGTAGGTATTTGATGGTGTGGATGTCATCATCGCGGGACAAGTGAATATGGAGGAGGAAATCTTCAATCCATACTGCACGATTCGTTGTTCCATCGTATGATTCGATGTTCATGGGTTTTAAACCCTTCCAAGAATTCGTTTTCCATTACATCATCAGTGAAGCAAAGGGGGTGTGCGGCGCCTCTATGTTAGGCCACATCGCGACGTAGCTCGGATGGAGTCCGTATGCGGTGCTCGGCCCGGGCATTATTGTGTTTGTCACATCCAGCTAGATGGTCGTCGTTGCGTGTCCGGGCTCGTCCCCGTGATCTGTAGATCAATCTGGTCTGACCTGCTCTATTGTCTAGGTCCTGCCGTGGGTCATTGGTAAGATGCCGAGATGTTGTTTCTCTGTTTTTACGTCGAGGTAGTGCGGGCTGGTGTTCGTCTTGAGTTGCCGTTTTATCCCGACGACGTGGTGGTTGGTCAGCCGCATTATGTGCTGGTAGGGCGGGCTCCGGCGCCTCATCATCGAATTGGGATAACAATTTACGCTTCGGGTAGCTTTTGGTTAGGTGCTCGAGGTCGTATTCCTCGGCTGCTTGGACATTAGTCCATCTATTGTTGAGCAGATCTTGATCAGCTTGAAGCTGCTGCTGCTTCTTTTCAGGCTCCTTGAAGTGGCTATTAGCTGGTGCTTGAAGCGCTCCTGCTTGAGAGGTTCCTCAGGAACGATAAAATCCTCGTTGCCGAGGCTCACCTCGTCCTCGGGGAGCGGAAGGTAGTCACTGCCCTCCGTGTCTTCGTTCATGGCCTGTTCATTAGGGCTAACTAGCCCATCTTCCCGTTTGTCCTGTTCGGAGGTTATCTCAACGGGGTCTTCGTTGTCTTTGGCATTGTCCAGAGTATTATTTTCTCCTGTGCTGGTATTGTTGTTTTTTCCCCGGCATGGTTTGGAGTGGCGCCGCTAACGCTGGCGCTTTGTCTGTATCTCAGGAGTATTATCCTCGATCGGATCCTTTTCATTGTCGCCGTTATTCTCTTTAGGTGCATCCACCAGGTACACATCATATGAGGAGGTGGCCATCCCGTGTCCGGTAAAAGGCGGGTTTTGGGTCTCCTCTTCTCCGACATCGCATATATACCGTCGATGTCTTCGGAGTCGTAATCGACCATGTCTATTAAGTCCTCGACATTGGCTATAAAGTGGGTGGTGGGTGGGACATAAAATCCCCTTCTCTCAGCCCCTAGTCCGGGCTGAGCATAGTTCAGACTTTGCTCCTCTGTAATGACGAGGGATCGCATCAAGTCCAGGGCCTCGCTTAAAGGCGATGTTTGGCCTGAGAGAAGGGAGTCCATGGAGTGTGGCAAGAAGGAGACTCCTTGGACGAAATCGCACAGTGTTGGCTCCGAAGATTTGGAGCTAGTGTCCGGAGGAGGGTTCGGTTTCGTGATGGTTTCCAGCGACACTACTTCCAATGGCTTTCCCACGACGGGCCTAGGCGAGCTCAGGGAGCTTGTCTTTGGACCTAGCGATGCGGTCCAGATCTAAGGCTAGAGTGGGGGTTGGGGGCGCGAATCCTTAGAAGGTCAAGTCTCCTCGGACATCAGCGACATAGTCTAGATTCCCAAAACTAATTTGGTGACCTAGGGCGTAGCTGTCGATCTGCTCTATACGGCCAAGTGAGTTGGCCCGCAGTGCAAAGCCGCCGAACACGAAGATCTGGCTGGGGAGGAAAACCTCCCTTTGGGCCGCATTGTTGTAGATGATTGATGGAGCCATCATACCTTTTGGTGATGACGCAGCGGAACTCTTAATGAAAGCACCAATGTCGGTTTTAAAATCGGTGGATCTCGGGTAGGGGGTCCCGAACTATGCGTCTAAGGTTGATGGTAATAGGAGGCGGGGGACATGATGTTTACCCAGGTTTGGGCCCTCTCTATGGAGGTAATACCTTGCTACCTGCTTGCTTGATCTTGATGAATATGAGTATTACAAGTGTTGATCTACCACGAGATCATAATGGCCAAAACCCTAAAGGTCTAGCCTATGTGATTATGATTCTGGCCTATGGACTAAACCCTCCAATTTATATAGACACCAAAGGGGACTAGGGTTATACAAAGTCGGTTACAGAGAAAGGAATCTTCATATCCGGTCGCCAAGCTTGCCTTCCACGCCAAGGAAAGTCCCATCCGGACATGGGAGAGAGTCTTCAGTCTCGAATCTTCATAGCCCATCAGTTCGGCCCATGTCAATAGTCCGGACGCCCGAGGACGCCTTAATCCAAGACTCCCTCGTCAGATTGAACCTCATTTACGAGGAGACACTTGATAAAATGCAAATGGACAGGAGTCACATTGAGCAAAGCAACACAACCTTTCACGGTATTATCCCCAATCGAGAAGCGAGATGCTCCGGAAAAATCAAACTCGACATGCTGATCGGCACGCCGGAGAACTACAGGTCCGAGGAGTTACTCTTCCATGTGGCACCATTCAACACCGGGTATCATGCTTTGCTGGGGCAAGACGCATGCAGGCGCTTCCATGCCATACCCCATTACGGGTATATGAATGTCGGTGTACTAGAGTAGGGGTACCCTAGTACCCCGAACTTGTGCACGGGCAGTCGCAGCATCCCGCGGCAAGGCTTGCCGGGTGACCGCCAAGACCCTCCGTGGCTCCCTTGAAGACCATTCAAGAACAAAGTACTCAAACCAAGGCCCTGGCAAGAGGAGCTTGCCGGGAAGGCCAACCCAGGCCCCGGCAAGAGGAGCTTGCCGGGAAGAGACAAGACCCCGGCAAGAGGAGCTTGCCGGGAAGGCCACTCAAGGCATACCAAGGAAGCTTGCCGTGACGCGTCCTGCGGCCCGGCAAGGCCCGGTGAGCAACAAGCTCCCAAACACGACAAGACGACGACCGCGGCAAGGAGCTTGCCGCGGGAAACCCCCACTTCGTGCCTGCGCTCCAGCACACCTGCTAACGTGTCGCTCTAGGACTCTCCCAAACACACGTGGCAGGCGGCTGTGCAGCTAGGGGTGCGAGGTGGCAAGCAGAGATGGAGAGAAGGCCATCGTGGCAAACAGTGGCGCTCCTAACGGTCACTTTTTGCACTGTTTAAACAACTCAGACAGGCATTTAATGCCATTGTCCCCTACCATCAGAGTTAGGTAGGGTGCACTGTATCCACAGTAGCGGTAGCTGCACCTACCGCATGCTTTTCCATTTTTACCCTTCTTGTCTACGTTGCCCCCTGTCGGTGACCCCTTGAGAATATAAAAGGAGGCCCAGGCGCAACGTAGAAGGGGTTCAGCGAGTTCGGCCAGTTCAGCTCATTCAACACCAGGAACACTCTCACGCTCAGTCTGGCAGCGTCCGTCGCTCCTGAGCAAGAATTCAATACACACAAACAAGCAGCAGTAGGGTTTTACGCATCCGTGCGGCCCGAAGCTGGGTAAAAACCGCTCGCGTGTACCGCCTCGATCCGCTCTTTGTGCGACCTCCGCCCCCCGCCGAACCAAAAGGGGCCCTGTCCCCATAGGTGTTGGTGGAATCACCATCCCCCACAATGAAGCTCAAAATTCCCGGGCCCAATGAAATTATCACTATTACCAGTGATCCGGACATATCACTCCGTGTTGAAAACAAAACCACCTCTGTGGCCCTCGAGGCATTATCTGAGGCCCTCGCGGCTGAGGAATTGACCACTCTAGGTTCCAAAGTAGATAGAGACGATGTAATCCTTGATAAGAGACCCAAATCCACTTCGTTAAAGCCAGCAGACGGAATAGTCATATTTCAGGTCCACCCGACGGATCCTAACAAAATAGCTTCCATTGGGGGAAAGCTAGATCCGACGGTGGACTCCGCACTACGCGCATTCTTGTGTGAGAACTGGGACATTTTCGCCTGGCACCCTTCGGATATGCCAGGTTTCCCACGAAGACTGGCCGAGCATAGTCTCAATATACTGAAAGGATAAAAACAGTCAAACAGGCTCTTCGTCAATTTTCCGAACCCAAACGACAGGCTATGGGGGAGGATCTAGCCAAGATGCTCGAAGCCGGATTTATCAAAGAGATCAAACATCCAGACTGGATAGCAAACCTGGTCATGGTACCTAAGAATGATAAATCCTGGCGCCTGTGTGTCGATTTCAAAGACCTTAACAAGCCTTGCCCTAAGGACCCCTTCCCACTACCTTGAATCGACCAGATTATTGATGCAACCAGATGGCACTATTCCTTGTGCTCCCTCGACGCATATTCCGGATACCATAAATTAGAATCAAAGAGTACGATCAGGCCACGACGGCATTCATCACTCCATATGGGCCCTTCTGCTTTAATACTATGCCTTTTGGGCTCAAGAATGCCGGTGCAACTTAGCAATGCATGACTCAAACATGCCTTGAAAAATAGATCAACAAAACTATGGAAGCATATGTAGCTGACGTAATCATCAAGACCAAACATGTCGATTCATTGGTAGATGACTTACGCCTTACAATCGACAACCTACGAACATATGACATGCGGCTCAATCCGGAAAAATGTGTTTTCGGCGTTCCAGCCGGAAAACTGCTTGGGTTCATCATCTCCAACAGGAGAATCGAAGCAAACCCCGCTAAAATCCGAGCCTTGTCACAGTTGGCAACACCAATAGACCTCAAGCAGGTCCAAAAAATAGCTGGGTGCGTGGCAGCTTTAAGCCATTTTATCTCCAGATTAGGGGAAAAGGCGTTGCCATTATATCGTTTGCTACGCCGCACTGACAACTTTGTGTGGACGGACGCTGCCACAGCCGGACTAGAGGAAATAAAGGCTCTGTTAGTGAGCAACCCAATCCTGGCCGCACCAAACATTAGCGAACTGATGCTGCTCTACATATCTGCAACTCACCAAGTAGTGAGTGTGGCGCTCATCGTCGAACGGATTGAGGAGGGACACAATTCCCACTTCAAAAATCAATATATTATGTATCAATGGTCCTTACACCATGTAAATCCCGATACCCGCATTATCAAAAGATAGCATATGCGGTCTTCATGGCATCCCGCAAGTTGTGGCACTACTTCCAAGAGTGCTCCATCACGGTCGCTTCCAAAGTACCACTTAACGACATTATTAAATATCGGGATGCCACCGGCCGGATTGCCAAATGGGCCATTGAACTCTTACCATTTGATATAATTTACAAGCCACACCGAGCTATTAGATCTCAAGTGTTGGCTGACTTCGTCGCCGGATGGACAGAGGCCGAAATCCCTAAAGAATACGACACATATTCCAACTGGGTGATGCACTTCGACGGCTCTAAGATGTTAGCCGGATTAGGGGCTGGTGTCATCTTGACATCCCCCACAGGAGCCACAATCCGCTATGTGCTCCAAATATTGTACACAGATTCTAATAATGCAGCCGAATATGAGGCCTTATTGCATGGTCTCCGGATGACCGTCTCCATGGGCATACAACGCCTTGAAGTGTGTGGGGATTCAAACCTTGCAATATCTCAGATAAATGGAGACTTCGACGGAAAAGATTCGAAGATGGGGGCTTATTGTAATGTCTTACTCAAAATTTCAGCTCAGTTTGAAGGGCTAGAGTTTCATCATGTGGCTCGAGAGAGTAATCAAGTGGTGGACATACTTGCCCGCATGGGCGATAAACGCAACCCCGTCCCACCTAACACCTTCATAGAGAGGCTCTTCAAGCCATCTATAGTGTGGTAGGACGGTAGTGGCAACATTGTTCCAGAGCCGACCATACCCCCGGATTCCAAACTTATCACCGATATCATCGGAGGTTCGAGCACCGAGATAACCCCATCGGCCCATGAAATCATGGCCGTAATAGCCCCATGGACTGAACCTTTCCTCACCTACCTTACTAGGAACAAGCTCCCTGATGATCAGACGGAGGCCCGTCGCATTGTTCGATGCTCGAAGGCTTACAAGGTCCATGAGGGGGAACTGTACAAGAAAAGTACAACCGGAGTCTCACAATGATGTATCTCTGAAGAAGAAGGACGGCAACTCCTGGCCGAAATACATGCCGGTATTGGTGGCCATCACGCCGCCGCTCGGGCCCTTGTAAGTAAGGCCTTCCGCATGGGTTTCTTTTAGCCCACGGCAAGAGCAGACACACAGGACCTCGTACAATGCTGTATTGGATGTCAGCTTTTATCCAATCAAAGCCATATGCCGCCCACAGCCTTACGAACAATCCCCATTACTTGGCCTTTTGTGGTCTGGGGGCTAGACATGGCCGAACCTCTTAAAGGGGGAAGCCGTAAGCAGAAATACTTACTGGCCATGGTTGACAAGTTCACTAAATGGATAGAAGCCAAAACAGTCAAAGCGGCTGAAGCCGGACTAGTTATAGACTTCATATCCAGTGTGGTGCACCGTTACGGTGTTCCACACAGTATTATTACCGATAACATCTCTAACTTTATGGTCGATGAGGTGAAAACTTGGTGCGCTAATTTGGGCATCAAGCTCGATTATACCTCCGTACATCACCCTCAAACAAACGGTCAGGTCGAACATGCTAATGGCTTGATAATGAGCGACATCAAACCGAGACTAGTGTGATCTCTGCGAGAATCAGACAAGCACTAGGTTGAAGAACTCGATTTTGTACTCTGGGGGCTGCATACCATGCCCAATCGCACGACCGGATACACACCTTTTTTATGGTGTATGGTGCTGAGGCAGTATTGCCTTGCGACATTATTCATGACTCACCTCGAGTGCGCATGTACGAAGAGAGAGAGGCCGAGCTCGATCGGCATGACGATCTGTATGGCTTGGAGGAGGAGCGCGACATCGCGAAGGCTCATTCCGCATTTTACCAACAGTAAGCTCGGCGATATCAAAGCAGGGAAGTACCGGCAAAGACTTACAATGTCGATGAACTCGTCCTGCGCCTACCAGAGAAGAAAAAGGACAATCTCAAGCCCAAATGTGAGGGTCCCTTCATCATAGATGAAGTTCTCACTGGAGGAGCCTATCGCCTTCGCAATACTTCGGATAATCATTTGGAGCCAAACCCATGGAATGTTGCTCGGCTCCAAAGATTCTATGCCTAAGTCCACACTTTGCTGCAGTGTGCTAGCGCGAGCATTGCCCCTTGGGAGCATGATATGGTGCATTGGGTGAGTCACGGAGGGAAAACTCTTTTTTAGGAGATGTCTCCCGAATACTTACACGGGAGGAAGGAAGAAGGCCGGGGGAGTCGGCTATAATGGCCACTTCCGTGCTGTCATAGCTTGTCTGATAGAAGACTCCATCCTCAAAATCCACGAATATGTTAGGATCTTCTTCGTATCATGGATCAAGGTCTCGATTATGGTCCTCGGGCTACGGAGCGGGACTGTAGATCCCCTCGACGACCTTTCTCCATTCCTGTTAAAGGTTGTTGGATTAAATTTGGTTATAAAACGTACTCAAGGAAAAAATATGATTTAAGGCCTACAATCGAAGACTCACCCAGTCA
Source organism: Triticum dicoccoides (assembly GCF_002162155.2). Classification (NCBI taxonomy): domain Eukaryota; kingdom Viridiplantae; phylum Streptophyta; class Magnoliopsida; order Poales; family Poaceae; genus Triticum; species Triticum dicoccoides. The sequence goes on along the minus strand of NC_041387.1, from coordinate 355,380,134 downwards.
ATGGGGGTATACATAGACAAACCTTCTCGACACTTCAAGTGAGCGAAGTCTTCCTGTTCCCCTTTGAAAAGGTCGGCCAGTGTGGCGCCCAGCACGACAAAGTTAGCCGGACCATTGTGCCCACAGCGTGTGGTGTCGTCTTGACCATTGTAATGCCACATGGGAAACCCCCTAGGTTGAAGCGGCTGAACGAATCACATTATTGAAATCGCCATTACCTCGACTATGGATAGTTTGGAATGGGCAAGCATTCGGACCTTGTTTGCTAGCCACTTAACCTCCGCACTATCTTCTTCTTCATAGCTTCGGGGACGCCAGCTGGCGCGCTTCTTTAAAGGGGTGGAGGAGAATTCGGGAAGACCTTGCCGGATAGTGTCCGGAAGGACAACATCTTCGATGTAGAACCACTTGAGGGCCACTCGTCGGATGCCTTCTTCGGGGTGCCGGGCAGGTATCCTGTTCCACCTATACGCCATACTTCGGCACCGCCCACCTCAAAAATAGATCACTTCTGGGAGCGAGGGACGAGGAAGAAATATTTCCTCCATAAATCAAAATGAGCCTCGCAGCCTAGGAATAGCTCACAAAGAGCGACAAAGCCCGCGATGTGTAGAATGGAGCCCGGCATGAGGTTGTGTAGTTGAAGGCCATAGTACTCCAAAAGACCTCTGAGGAAAGGGTGGATTGGAAATCCCATGCCCCTCAACAAAAAAGAAATAAAGCACACCCGCTCTCCTTGATTGGGATTGGGGAATTTCTCCGCCAGGGTTTCGCCATTGTAGGTGGTTAATCCCGCCCGAACAGGGACCAGACCTGATGGAGGGAGGTACCCCTGCACCTGTAGCTTGGCCAATTGAGCGTGGGACACCGAGAAGCTCTTCCAGTCACCTTCTTGAGGGCCTTGGGAACGCAAGGAAGAGCAAGGAGCGTTGGCCATCTTTGAATTGGTTTCTTGTGGCAAGATCTAAGGATTTCCGTCTATGTGAGAAATGGGATCTGAGATTTGATCTCTCTTTTATGAGCGCCTTTACTTACATGGTCAAGGGGTTATTTGTAAAAATGCCTGGACCCTTCGCATTCGTCCAACGCGTGGAAGTCGAGGCAACATCAGCGTAGAAGCTGAAGAGTACAATATTGAATGCAAAAGCCAAACTATATGAAGCACAAGGGGGAACTTACCTTGCAAAGCCAAAGACATGAAGCCGGATACAACATCGTCATTGAAGGCAAGTTCGGGGGCTACTGAGGGAGTCCTGGATTATGGGGACTTCGGAGAGCCAGCTTGTTTGATATGGGCCAGACTGATGGGCTGTGAAGATACAAAACCGAAGGCCTTCCCCCGTGTACGGATGGGACTCTTCTTTGCGTGGACGGCAAGTTTGGCATCCCGATGTGTAGTTTCCTTCCTCTATAACCTAACTTTGTACACCCCTGGTGCTTATATAAACTGGAGGGTTTAGTCTTTAGGGACAATCATAATCATACAGTCTAGACATCTAGGGTTTACGATCTCGAGGTAGATCAACTCTTGTAACCCCTGTACTCATCATAGTCAATCAAGCAGGAAGTAGGGTATTATTTCCATCGAGAGGGCCCGAACCTGGGTAAACATCCTGTCCCCTGCCTCCTTGTTACCTTCGATCCTCATACGCACAGTTCGGGACCCCCTACCCGAGATCTGCCGGTTTTGACACCGACAGGGGGGCGTCGTCGTGCGGAGGAGGTGTACGAAGACGGGTACTTGACGAGGAAGGCCAAAGGCGCTAGGCTCCTTGTCGCTGCATGGATCTAGGCTGATAAGCTCTAGCGTGCCACCGACGAGGAGCTCCGGTGGGTGCCCAACAAAATGTCAAGATCGTTCGTGCTCGTCCGCCTGCAAGACGCATATTGGTACGACAAGCGCTGCGAGGCGGAGGAGGCGGAGTGCTGCCTCCGCGCTGGGAAGACGTCGTGCACCAGGGAGCTACTTGCGAGGGGCTGCCGGAATACTAGCCCCAGGAGGGATTATTAGTTTAAGTATTGTTCATTATCAATTTTATGCATTGTACCTAGAAGTTAAGTATCATCACGTATATGTGATGATATTATATATATATTTTGATGAATTAATGAACAATTAATATTATATATATTATGAGTTCCATTTTTCTATCTGTTTTTGTATACTAATTTGAATCTACCTATTATCATCCACATATACAGAATGGAAAGCATATAAATACACATTGAAACAGAACATATAAGAACGAAAAACAGAGTACACACATTGAAACAGAGCAATACTATGATTGTTGTGAATACATAGCTATCCACGTCGAAATGACTCAACAAAATAAAACGCGTCCATGAGACCATGACCAGCAGCGCTTGCATATGGTAGCTCTTGGCTCTGCCTGAACTCGTGCAGGTGTTCATCCAAGCGTTCGACACGCTTGCGGTCCATCTGGAGCACGATCTCAAGTTCCAAGTTGGCTATTTCATCGGAGATCACCACCTCGAGGATGCTCCGACCATGTTCGTCTACTGCGCCCAGGTGGACACATGGGCCAAGGAGGAGGTCGAGCCTACCAACCGACGTTGGCATCGAGCGGGCCACGGACAAGGCGAATGGCATGACCCATGCAAATGGCGCGGTGGGGGGCTGGTGCAAGTACGGCGCGGCGGACCTCTAGTGCAAGTACGGCGCAGAGGGCCTGTGCCCACTCCTAGCGAGGAATGGGGGTACTGACGGGACGTGTACCCAGCTGCGACACCCTGTCGATAGCAGGAAAGTACTGATGGATCCGCTCTTGCTGTGCGGCGCACCGCGCCTCTCGCTCTGCGGCGCTCCAAAAGTCTCGCCGTGTGGCGAGCCGCAACCTATCAGCGTGGATGTGGCTAGATTGATCTGCGGCTCACCATCGATCATGTTGTGGGGCGGGCTGCAGCCTCTCGGCGCTGACATCCCTATCTTGATCTGTGGCGCTGAAGCGCCATGCACCAAGGGTCTGCTCAACCCTGGCGATGATGCACATCACGGCATCGTCCATCGCGTTGCCGGGGAGCACCGCGGCCTCGACGGGCCGTGGCGCCTTCTAGTTTTCCTCGTCGACGAGGTTGATGGCAGAGGCGGCACTTTGGTGGGTTGGCATGCTTGGAAAAGGTGGATGTGCTACAGGCTGTGCTTGTTGCCTCCGTGCATCATGCGGCGCCTAGGTTTATGCGCAATATCATTGGGTGGCATGAAAGAGGTGAGAAAATGGCGGGAAATGGTGGTGTGTTCATAAAACACCATAAATTAATGGAAACTTAGCATATAAGGAACATCGAGCTAGCACAAGACGTAGATGATGATGAGATGAACACGGACCACACTAGGCAACCCATCGGTGATGAATTCATCAATCGCAAATGGTTGTACACTAGGAAGCGTTTTCCCACAACACACATGGCTTATTCCATCATAAACAGGTTGCATGGATCAACTGTATGCCACGTATACACATTGTCAAAAAGTAATGAAGTAGACTTTCTTTAACATGTGTTAAAAATAAAAATAAAATAAAAAACAAGGACCTCGAGGTTAAATTAACTCATGGGATGGGTCATATCAGTCATTTAATTTGACAGATATGACCCATCCTATTAGTTAATTTAACATCAACACAACTTCCCATCTGGTCACCCATGTGATGGCTGCTCCAGCCTGAGCACACTTAACTTGAGAGTTCTCTTACATGAGCTACTGGTGGAACAACTAGTTCTTGCGGATATAGGTTGCCTCTTCGCATCCTTATGGCATATCCGGATGACTGCTCGTCCCCCAATGGTCAATAGATGTTGTGTAGACATAGCATATCACATACGTCTTATTAGAAGCAATCGTCTGTGTTATTATCGATCTTCACACACATTTCTGATTATAGACCTGTTTACCGTGTATCACACACATCTTGTTATATTGAACCGTTTCTGTTCTCTTGTCTCAACGCAAATAATTCATCTGAGTGAACTGCATGCCGTATATCGCACACACCTTGATCTGGCTGACCATTTCTTTTGTGTTGCCTAATGACAAATAGTTCATCCAAGTGAACCATATGACGTATATCGCACACACCTTCATCTGGCAGCCCGTATCTTTTGTTCCTCCTCGTCTCAAAAAATTAATTTAACTCAACCATATGCCCTGCATCGCATACCCAACAAAAATTTGAACCGTGTTTGACGTATCCATCTTCGCAAATGTTTTGCACCTTTTGACGGTTTTTACACCACCGTTTGCGATTATTCCGTCACACGCAGTTTCGTTGGAGGGTCTCTGATCGTAGTGTCGCGTTAGTAGCATCCTGCAGTAGCGAGTGTTCTTACCTGGAGTGGGTTGATCAAGAGTGGCCATAGTCTTTGAAGATGTGCCTACCAAAGCTCTGGAGGATGTATGAGGAAGAGAATAGAGGTAGGCTTAGAGAAAGTGTTGTTCTGAAGAATATTTGAAGATGCGGGATAAAAAGAGGAAGATGGAGAATGAGCTCAGATTTTTTAAATCAGACTTTGCTAAGATCGTGTTGGCAAAGGAGGAGGCACTTTCCCAGATTGCTAAGATGTCTATATGTTTTAGGAGAATAAGCATGCCATATTTACAGGGATTTAATCCATGTATTTTGATATGACCTTTAGTGAGTGCATCAAGCTTGTGAAGTGGGCTACTTGCTGTTAACCTGTCAAGTCTGTTTCTGTCACTTCATTATGCCATGTTTTCCTGATGCTACCAACAAATCCATGCATAATCTGGAGATTTTTAGTTGACATGTTTTGTTTCCCATATTATGATCTATCCTGCCATGCCTTTTGATGCCCTATATATGTCCTGTAGCATACGTTTTTAGTGCCATGAACATGTCTATATGATATTCCAGTTTTCTGTTAACTTCATGATGCTTTGTTGTAAGCTTGTTATGGATTGTGCCATGCTTATTCTGGAGATGCTCCAATTATATGTTATGAAGTATCTTATCAACACTTTGTTCACATGCCATGGTTATTAATTTTTGGATATCATATACCTCTGTTGCATGCTTGCAAACATGCTATCATAATGTTGCTGTTTTACACTTGCTGAAACTGTTTCAACATTCAATCTTGTCATGTTGGTTCCCACTAATCCATGAGGCATATGTATATGATTATTTGAGGTTATTTGCTCTTTGTTATGTGTACTTTGATGCCATGCCCTTGGTTGCTATGTTTACTTGCTGTAGCTTGTCTCGTTCTTACCCTCAAGTTGCCATCATATTAACTCTGCTCATGTATATGCTCCTGGGTTATAAAGTTGCATTTTGCATTGATCATATTGGTTTAACCATGATGCCTATGAACATGAAACTTACTAATATTTGAATCATAATATCTGCACATGATGTGCATGTCAAGTTTATGATCATATGATTCTTGTAGCATGTTGTTTTGATGTTTGCAAAGTGCCTACTTGCTGTTTTGGGCAGATTGTTGTTATATCTTGTTTGGAGTGTATGTGTTGGACCGTTGCTCCGTTTTGAGCATGCTCTATATGAAACTTGCTTGATTTTGCACGTAGTTTCATATTATCATGTTGCATCCATGTTTTGAGAGAGTTTGCTTGATATTTGAAGCATTTTGCATCAATGCCATGTTTAACTTGTTTTGCTCATATCTTCTAGGCCGTAGCTCCGAACTAAATGAACTTTATATGTAACTTGACTAGAATTTTGTGTATATCATCATGGTGCATCTAAACTTGCTGTTTAAATAATTTAACATAAGGTTTATTCAGTTCTGGACTAATTTCGAAATTTGCATATGAGGACTTACCAGATTTGTTATATGTTGTTTCCGGCCACATTTAAACTAGCTTTGATGTCTTGTTCTTGTATGCATCATCTCTTTCCATGAGTAGCATCATATAGCCTTTGTCATGCATCGTGCTTGGTTGTGCATCATGTCATGTTTATGTGTGGTGTGTTTACCTTATTGTTTCCTTCTTTCCGGATGTGCTTCTTCTCGATAGTTCCTGTTTCATTGCAATCGTGAGGATTCGTTCGACTACGCTTGGTTCGTCTTCTTCATGGACTTGTTCTTCTTCCTAGAGGGATTTCAGGCAATATGACTGTTACCCTGGATCTCACTACTATCGTTGCTATGCTAGTTGCTTCGTTCTATCGCTATGCTGAGCTACCTATCACTTGTTTATCAAGCCTCCCAAATTGCCATGTCAGCCTCTAACCTTTTCACCCTTCCTAGCAAACCGTTGTTTGGCTACGTTACCGCTTTTGCTCAGCCCCTCTTATAGCGTTGTTAGTTGCAGGTGAAGTTTAAGATTGCTCCATGTTGGAACAAGATTATGTTGGGATATCACAATATCTCTTGTTTTAATTAATGCATTAATATACTTGGTAAAGGGTGGAAGGCTCGGCCTTATACCTGGTATTTTGTTCCACTCTTGCCGCCTTAGTTTCCGTCATACCGATGTTATGTTCCTTGATTTTGTGTTCCTTACGCGGCTGGGTTTATGGGAACCCCTTGACAGTTCGCTTTGAATAAAACTCCTCCATCAAGGCCCAACCTTGGTTTTACATTTGCCTAACAACCTACTAACTTTCCCTTGGGAGTTATAAACCTAAGGGTCATCTTTATTTAACCCCCCCGGGCCAGTGCTTCTCTAAGTGTTGGTCCGAACCGAGCAGCCTGTAGGGCCACCTCGGGGAAACTCGAGGGCTGGTTTTACTCGTAGCTTGACTCATCCGTTATGCCCTAAGAACAAGATATGTGCAGCTCCTATCGGGATTTGTCGGCACATTCGAGCGGTCTTGCTGGTCTTGTTTTACCATTGCTGAAATGTCTTGTAACCGGGATTCCGAGGCTGATCGGGTCTTCCCGGGAGAAGGAATATCTTTCATTGGTCGTGAGAGCTTATAATGGGCTAAGTTGGGACACCCCTACAGGGTGTAAACTTTCGAGAGCCGTGCCCGCGGTTATGTGGCAGATGTGAATTTGTTAATATCCGGTTATAGAGAACTTGACACTTGACTTAACTAAAATGCATCAACCGCGTGTGTAGCCGTGATGGTCTGTTTTCAGCGGAGTCCGGGAAGTGAACATGGTTTAGGTTATGGTTGAAAGTAAGTAGTTTCAGGATCACTTCTTGATAATTACTAGTTTGCGACCGTTTGCATAGCTTCTCATCTTATTCTTGTATTCGTAAGTTAGCCACCATATCATGCTTAGTCGCTACTGTAACCCCACCACTTATCCTTTCCTTACCCATTAAGCTTTGCTAGTCTTGATACCTATGGTAATGGGATTGCTGAGTCCTCGTGGCTCACAGATTACTACAACAACAGTTGCAGGTACAGGTAATGCGATGATCATGACGCGAGAGCGATGTTTACTTGTTTTGGAGTTCTTCTGCTTCCTCTTCGATCAGGGGATAGGTTACAGGTGGGCAGCCTGGGCTAGCAGGGTGGATGTCGTTTGGGTTTCTGTTTGTGTTTCGTTCGTAGTCGGATGTTGCTCTTATGTATGATGGTGTTGTATTTGTGTGGCATTGTATGCCTCGTGTATGTATCCCCAACTATTATGTAATGGTACGATTTAATGATATCCACCTTGCAAAAGCGTCTCCAATATGCGCTTCAGTCCTTGGTGGGACCTTCGAGTTCCATTAGGATAGGGTCGCATATTGGGTGTGACAGAGATCATGTGGCTATGCTCCACAAATTCAGATGCTCATCAACTCCAAGATGGGGAAGGGCATGTATCTCTTGGATAAGGAACATCTTCCCCTGCTGCCAGAGTTTGAAGATATTGTGGTTGTCATGGATCCATCACATCCCACATCTGTGCAGGCTCAGGAGAAGAAAGAAAAAGCTAGAGCAGTGAAGGCAGCCAAGCTACCAAGTGTTGAAGAAGCCTCCCAGATTTTCCTGAAATCCAAGAAAGACCAACTCGGCTACCTCATTCAAGCAACTTTGAGGATTGAGAAAGGGTTGGCAACCCTAACTCAGAACCAAGAAATTCTAGAGAGGATCATTGAGACTAAATTTTATGATCTAGACTTGAAAGTCATAGACATCCAGACTGCAGTTGAGCAACTCCAGGATGAATCTGAAGAGAGAAGAGGAAGAGCTACCACTGAAGCTTTCAGAGAGTGCAAGGGCACAAAGGTCTGCAGTTCTGCCAGCCAGTGACACAAGGGCTATTACATCAGCACCAGCAGCTACAGCCTCTATTGCACCTCCAGTTGCAACTCCACCAGCTCCTCAGAGCTCTTTGGATGCATTCATTGCAGGACTCCTCTCCACACCATCAACACTCTGGAGCTCTCGGAGATCGTGCTTAGAGCTGCATAGCACTATGCATTTTCAAGCTTTTAGGTAACTCATTACCAAAGGGGGAGAAAGTGTATAGATCATAGGCTTCGAGAGAGAGTGTGTGTTTGATTCTTTTCCTTGCTACTCTATTTGCTTTGCTTGTTTGGTTGATACAATGTTTTATGCTTGTGTGTGAGATACTTCTATGATCATATGTTCGATCATATCATACTTTAATGATTGTTAATGATGATATTCTATCTCTCATGTAAGATCATTCAATTCTTTTTTTGGTGATGAGTGCATATTTCATATTTTATCATTTTGAGCGCTCCACCAAGATGTATGTGACATGGAAGAGTGACCCATGATCCTAATTGGTTGTGCATTTGCATTCGAAAGCAAATTTCAAATAATGCACAAATTTAGGGGGAGCTCTTGCTTATCACATACTTCTCAAAGGGACGATGTACTTCATTTATATTATCATTTGTCGAAGCTTTGATCTATATGTTGTCATCAATTACCAAAAAGGGTGAGATTGAAAGTGCAACTAATCCCCGGGTGATTTTGGTAATTCATAACAACATATAGCTCATTGAACTAATATCCTTTCAAGATCAATGTTTAAGAAAGTTCAATTGTTGGTATGGCATGGACCAGAGATGTGGACCCCTCAAAATGCTAAGGACACATATTGGCAAAAGCTCAAGACTCTACATTTTCATTTTAGTGATCCAAGATCACATTGAGTCCATAGAAAAAGCCAATACTATTAAAATGGGATGACGTGTTGCTTAATGGCTTGCTTGCTCAAAATGCTTAATGATATGCCAAAAACCCTCAACCGCTTTCTCATTTCCACATATGTCCTAAACCAAAAGCCAAACTCGGCCCCACCGACTTGATCTATCCGGTGCCACCGAATTCACTTAACGTAGCCAAATCCACAAACCCTAATCAGTTCGGTCTTACCGATAGGGATCTCAGTCTCACTGAGATGGGACTGCAAACTCTTTGTTTCCCTTCTAAATTTTTTGGTCTAACCGAGATGAGCGATCGGTCCCACCGAGTTTGCAGTGCAAACTCTTTGTTTCCTCTTGGTAATGTTTCGGTCTAACCGAGATGAGCGGTCGGTCCCCCCGAGTTTGTGTGACCAAGTCTCTGTTTGCTTATTACTGAAATTGGTCTCACCGAGTTCATGTGACTGGTCTCACCAACACGATGTTTTGCCCTAACCCTAGTGCATCGGTCTCACGGAGTTGATGTTGTCGGTCCCACCGAAAAGCCTAACGTTCACATTTTGAACCAAGTCGGTCTCACCGAGTTTCACTATTCGGTCCCACCAAGTTTGGCAAATTGTGTGTAACAGTTAGATTTTGTGTGGAGGCTATATCTACCCCTCCGCGCTCTTCTCCATTTGAGAGAGAGCCATCAAAATGTGCCTACACTTCCACTACTCATTTTCTGATAGAGAACCACCTACTCATGTGTTGAGAGCAATACATTCCAATCCAACCACAAGAATCTTGATCTCTAGCCTTCCCCAAGTTGCTTTCCACTCAAATCATCTTTCCACCATAGCAAAATCTGTGAGAGAGAGTTGAGTGTTGGGGAGACTATCATTTGAAGCACAAGAGCAAGGAGTTCATCATCAACACACCATCTATTACCTTTTGGAGAGTGGTGTCTCCTAGATTGGTTAGGTGTCACTTGGGAGCCTCCGCCAAGATTGTGGAGTTGAACCAAGGAGTTTGTAAGGGCAAGGAGACCGCCTACTTCGTCAAGATCTACCCAAGTGAGGCAAGTCCTTCGTGGGCGATGGCCATGGTGGGATAGAGAAGGTTGCTTCTTCGTGGACCCTTCGTGGGTGGAGCCCTCCGTGGACTCGTGAAACCATTACCCTTCGTTGGTTGAAGTCTCCATCAACGTGGATGTACGATAGCACCACCTATCGGAACCAGGCCAAAAATCTCCGTGTCTATATTGCATTTGCTCCCTCCAAACTTCTCCCCTTTATATTCATATGCAATGATTTACATTGCGCTGCTGTGCTCTTAGAATTGCATGTGTAGGTTGTTTGCTTGACTAGTGCTAGGTTGCTAAAATCTGCCAAGACATAAAATTGGGAAAAGGCTAGATTTTTATTTGGTCAAGTAGTCTAATCCCCCCCTCTAGACATACTTTCGTCCTACATCCCCGTCGGCAAGGACCACGCTACAGCAAAAGGCAATCAGCATGGCCCGCAGGCGGAGGGGGGGGCCTACCCCTCGATCGGATTCTCAGCAGCTGGCGGGGCCCTCCAGATGCGGGCCCCAGTAGCCAGCGGGAAACCCGGTGACCTTAGACAATGACGTCCGGGTCCTACACACGGCCGTATTACCATTGTACCCTGGGGGTCGGCCTATAAGACCCCCTGGGCACACCCATGCAAAGGGGTCAGCTCTCACCCCACACACACACCATAGCTCTAACCTTCTTCCTCCTCTAGGAATACAGCTCCAGGAGCGACTTTGTAGCGCTACATATACACTGCATATATGATCAGACATGCAGGAGTAGGGGTATTATCTCTCCGGAGAGCCCCGAACCTGGGTAAACCACCGAGTGCTATTTGCCCAATCCCGTCTCTGGATCTCCACTGCAGCCTTGCCTTTATCTCAAGCCACCCCATGGCATCTGTCATCTCGCGAACCCACCTGAGAGGTAACGCGATAGTTGACGCCCACCGTGGGGCTCGCTGTTGCTATAATCGCGGTACCGGCGGGAACCTTTTTGTCACCACCGTCATGACGTCGCCGCCATCTCTCCGGCCATGCTCGGGGGCTCGACATCGACATGCTCCTGGAGCGACCGCACGGGACAGCGTGTCCTCGTCATCGGCCTCGCCATTTGCGGCATCATCACTGCGGCGGCGGCGGCGTCTCTCCAGCAGCGCTTGGGGCTTGACATTGACACGGCTCTGAAGCGGCCGTGTGGGATGGCGCGTCCTTGTTGCCAGTCCCAGTGGCCTTTCGCCTCGCTCTCGTGCGCCATGCCACCTCTCCCGGCACCCGTGCTTCACTGCTGACTTGTCGCCGGCAAGTGCACCGCCTCCATGGTCCGCCATCCGCCGCAGCTACTCGCTCACTTACATGCTGACCATACACTGCGTGTGCATCATCCAGATCCAAGCCATATACCACATGTACAATGGCTAGACTATGGCAATATACTACTCGTACATTTCGCAAATTCCAGACACAAGCCATATATGCCCCAGAAAATGTTGTTTTTGGCACCATGATTCGTACATCTTTGGCCTTCCCCGCGCCACCTTTGCATTCTGCGCCGGCTGCTCCCCGCGCCACCTTCGTGCTTTGGCCTGCTGCTCCCCGCGCCGGCTTCATGTTCCGCGCCAGTTGCTCCCCACGCCATCTTCGCGCCATATCGCCACGCCCGAACCGCCACCGGCCACATCCACCTCGCCCCTGTCGGGTTCCCTACGCCGGCTGCTCCCTGCACTGCCTTCGCATTCCACGCCGGCTGCTCCCCGCGCCGCCTTCACGCTTGGGCAGGCTCCTCCCAATGCCGGATTTGCATTCCTTGCCGCCTACTCCCCATGCCGTCCTCGCACCGTATCGCCACAGCACGCAGCGTGCGGCCCTGCTTGCTCCGCCTCAGGGCGCTCGCTGGCTCGCCACTAGCCAGCTACGCGGCCCTGCACTGCTCCGGCCTCCCCGCCTACATGTGCCAGCCCTGTGCCAATTCCGCCTCCGCTTGCGTCGGCCTGGCTCCACGTCCACCCACCCGTCTCCGTGTCTGCGTGCCCACCGCCTTCCGGGTCGCCTCACCCCGGGCACCATCAACGGCAGCCGGCTACTCTGCTCCACCTGCCAGCTCTGGCTCGCGCCTCGCATGCCGACCACCGGCTTCTCCCCCGCCGGGTCGCCCCCGTCGCTGCCGCCTCTTGCAAGCCTACCCCGGACTCCCGTATCGCCTCCGCTTTGCCTTGCAGGCCTCCCTCCCCGTCAGTCCTGCCCTGTGTCGCCTAGCCGGCTTGGAGCCCGCCTGCTCACCCCTGCATCCCGGCCTGCTGGCTCCGCCTGCCACCCGGACACCCGCCGGCTTCGCAAACTCCTGCCTTCTCGCGCTGGCCGGCTCATGAGACTGCTAAAAGAAAAAACAGAGGGCCGGCTTGCCAAAAAAAAGAAAGCCATCATCTACAAAAGAGAGAAAAGAAAAAATAAGGCTGCAAGACGCCTCCGTCCGCCCGTGCCCCGGCGCCTCACTGGCTGTGCTAAGCCAGCTCGGCTGCATCCCGCTTCGCCGCCTAGGCAATCAGACCCGACCGCCTGGGACCCCCTTCAAGCACCTGGAGGCTCGAAGGCTGCCCCACTGGGTGTCCCAGTGCACTCCGCAAGCGCCAAGCTGCGCCGGCTGCAAGCTGGCAGCCGGTTGTCATCGACAACCTCTGCCTCGTCTACACCAAAACAAATGTGAGCTCCTCACCCGCATACTTTTGCGCCACGCGCAAACACGGATAACCCTGAGAGATACTTGGGGACCACCTCCGCCTTTATTAAAGTCTTCTATGGAAATTACATATTGAGAAGCTATTAAACTCCTAGATATTATAATGCCTAATTACTCTTAATGGCATACCGAAAGATCTACTAGTAAAAAAGTGCATGCGGTTGCAGAAATTAATACTTTGAGTGGAAAGATGGATGAACTTATGAAATTGATTCCGAGTAAGATTTCTCCTATTTATTGAGAATAATAATCAATCTATGGATGTGATTTTTGTAGGTAGGAACAATTTTGGTAATAACACATATAGAGGTAATTTCAACCCTAGGTCGTTTCCTCTTAATTCCTCTAATAATTATGGTAATTCATACAACAATTAGTATGGAAATTATAATAAAATACCCTCTGATCGTGAGAACAATATTAAAGATTTCATTAGTTCTCAAAAGAATTTCATTGTTATGGTTGAAGAAAAATTGCTTAAGATTGATGATTCGGCTAGGAAAGTTGATAGAATTTCTCTTCAGGTTGATTCTTTAAAGATTAGATCTATGGCACCTAAGATTGATATTAATGAATCCCTAAAAGCTACTAAAACTTCTACGGATGAATGTAAAGAATTAACCGCTAGGATGCGTGCTAAAAGAGATTGGTTTGTAAAAGCATGTTCTTCTAGTTTTTGCGAAAAGAATGATGAAGATCATAAAGTGATTGGTGTGACTCCCATTGAATCTTTGTTTTCCAATATAAATCTTGATGAGTGGGAACCTTCTATTAAGACTAAGATTAAAGATTATGAATGCAATGCTTTCTGTGATTTCGGTGCCAGTGTTTCCACTATTCCGAAAACTTTATGTGATGTTCTAGGTTTCCACAAATTTGATGACTGTTCTTTGAATTTGCATCTTGCGGATTCCACTATTAAGAAACCAATGCGAAGGATTAATGATGTTCTTATTGTTGTAAATAGGAATTATGTGCCCGTAGAGTTTATTGTGCTTGATATAGATTGCAATCCTACATGTAATATTATTCTTGGTAGACCTTTCCTTAGAACGATTGGTGGAATTATTGTTATGATAGAAAGAAAAATTAGATTTCGATCTCCAAGAAATAAAATTTAGTTGCCACATGAATCTATTATGAGGGTTACTTATTACAAAAGATGACAATACCTAGGTCTATGTTTTATGCCTAGCTAGGGGTGTTAAACAATAGAGCTTGTTGGGAGACAACCCGGTTTTATTTTTTTATTTTTTTTTTCATTTTTGTTTTTTATTAAATAAAAATTATTAGATCTGTAGAAATTGTGGTTTGGAGTATTTGTTAGTGTTTGGTCCAAGTAAGACCTTGGGGATATCTATGGTGGTAATTGGTTTGATCTTGCTGAAAAACATAAACTTTTGCACCCAGTAACAAAATTTACCTGAGCTGGTGGAACATGATAAATTATTGAATTTTTCATACAAGATTTATTTATGAATTGCATCAGTTTTCCTAATTTTTTAGAATTTTTGGAGTTACATAACTATATGAAGTTTACAGATTACTACAGACTGTTATATTTTTGATAGATTTAGTTTTCTATGTGTTATTTGCTTATTTTGATGAAGCTATGGGTTGTATCGTGGGGTATGAACCATGGAGAAGTTGGAATATAGTAGATATTACACCAATTTAAATTTAGAATGAGTTTGCAACAGTACCTCAAGTGGTGATTTATTTTATTATACTAACGGATCTCATGAGTTTTCTGTTGAGTTTTGTGTTATCAAGTTTTGGGTAAAGATTTGATGAACAATGGAATAAGGAGTGGCAAGAGCCTAAGCTTGGGGATTCCCAAGGTGCCCCAAGGTAATATTCAAGGACAACCAAGCATCTAAGCTTGGGGATGCCCCGGATGACATCCCCTCTTTCGTCTTCGTTCCATCGGTAAATTTACTTGAGACTATATTTTTATTCACCACATGATATGTGTTTTTCTTGGAGTGTCTCGTATGATTTCAGTCTTTTCTTTTTAGTTTACCACAATCATCCTCGTTGTACACACCTTTTGAGAGGGACATTCATGAATCGTGAATTTATTAGAATACCCTATGTGCTCACTTATATCTTTTGAGCTAGGCAGTTTGCTCTAGTACTTCACTTATATATTATTAGAGCATGGTTGTGGTTTTATTTTATACAAATTGTTGAACGCTCATGCTTCACTTATATTATTTTGAGAGTCTATAAACAACATGGTAATTTTCTTAGTTTATGAATTTAGTCCTAGTATGATGGGCATCCAAGAGGGATATAATAAAAACTTTCATATAAAGAGCATTCAATACTATGAGAAGTTAGATTCCTTGCATTTGTTTTGAGTTATAAAGATGGTGATATTAGAGTCATGCTAGTGAGTAACTGTGGACTGGTAGAAATACTTGTTTTAAAGTTTGTGATTTCCATAGCATGCACGTATGGTGAACCGTTTTGTGATGAAATCGTAGCATGGTTTATTCTGTCATTGTCTTCCTTATGAGTGGTGGTCGGGGACGAGCGACGGTATTTTCATACTAATCTCCCCCTAGGAGCATGTGTGTAGTACTTTGTTCTGATAGCTAATAATTTTTTGCAATAAGTATGTGAGTTCTTTATGACTAATGTTGAGTCTGGATTATATGCACTCTCACCCTTCCATTATTGCTAGCCTCTCAAGTACCGTGCAACATTCATTGGTGCATTATACCCACCATCTACCTTCCTCAAAACAGCCACCATACCTACCTATGATGGCATTCCATAGCCATTCCGAGATATATTGCCATGCAACTTCCATTGTTCCGTTTTATATGACACATGCCATCATTGTCATACTGCTTTGCATGATCATGTAGTGGGCATAGTATTTGTGGCAAGGCCACCGCTCATATTATTTATACATGTCACTCTTGATCATTGCACATCTCGATACACCGCTGGAGGTAATCATATAGAGTCATATTTTTTCTAGTACTGAGTTGTAATTCTTGAGTTGTAAGTAAATAAAAGTGTGATGATCATCATTATTTGAGCATTGTATCATGTGAGGAAAGGATGATGGAAGCTATGATTCCTTCACAAGTTGGGATGAGTCTCTAGATTTAAGAAAAAGAGAGGCCAAAGAAGCCCAATTAAAATAAAAGGGGCCAAAGAAGCCTAAACAAAAACTTTGAGAGAAAAAGAGAGAAGGGACAATGTTACTATCCTTTTTTCCACACTTGTGCTTCAAAGTAGCACCATGTTCTTCATGATACAGAGTCTCCTATTTTGTCACTTTCATATACTAGTGAAAAAATTTCATTATAGAACTAGGCTTGTATATTCCAATGATGGGCTTCCTCTAATTGCCCTAGGTATTCATGAGCAAGCAAGTTGGATGCACACCCACTTAGTTTATTTTTGAGCTTTCATACATTTATAGCTCTAGTCCATCCATTGCATGGAAATCCCTACTCACTCACATTAATATCTATTGATGGTCCTCTCCATAGCCCGTTAATATGCCTAGTTGATGTGTGACTTTCTCCTTCTTTTTGTATTCTCCGCAACCACCATATTCTATTCCACCTATAGTGCTATATCCATGGCTCACGCTCATGTATTGCGTGAAAGTTGAAAAAGTTTGATAACACCAAAAGTATGAAACAATTGCTTGGCTAGTCATCGGGGTTGTGCATGATAAAATACTTTGTGTGATGAAGATGGAGCATAGCTAGACTATACGATTTTTAGGGATAACTTTCATTTGCCATGTTATTTTGAGAAGGCACGATTGCCTTATTAGTATGTTTGAAGTATTATTGTTTTTATGGCAATATTAAACTTTTGTTTTCAATCTTATGGATCTCAATATTCATGCCACAGTAAAGAACATTACATGGATAAATATGTTAGGTAGAATTCCACATCAAAAATTATGTTTTTATCTTTTACCTAGTCAAGGACGAGTGCGAATTAAGCTTGGGGATCCATGATACGTGGAAGTATTATTGTTTTTATATCAATATTAAACTTTTGTTTTCAATCTTATGGATCTGAATATTCATGCCACAGTAAAGAAGATTACATGGATAAGTATGTTAGGTAGAATTCCACATCAAAAATTATGTTTTTATCTTTTACCTAGTCAAGGACGAGTGGGAATTAAGCTTGGGGATGCAAGATACGTCTCCAACGTATCTACAATTTTTGATAGTTCCATGCTATTATATTATCTATTTTGGATGTTTTATATAAATTAATATGGTATTTTATATTATTTTTTGGACTAACCTATTAACCTAGAGCCTAGTGCCATTTTCTGTTTTTTCTTTGTTTTTGAGTTTTACAGAAAAGGAATATCAAACGGAATCCAAACGGAATAAAACTTTCGCAATGATTTTTCTTGGACTAGAAGACACGCATAGGACTTGGAGAGGGGCCGGAAGTTTCCCGAGGAGGCCACAAGCCTCCTAGGCATGCCCAGGCGGTGCCCTGTGGGCTTGTGTGCCCCTCGGGAGTCATCCAACCCTAATCTTTGCAGTATAAATTCCCAAATATTACCGAAACATGAGAGGCATCCACCACAATACTTTTCCGCTGCCACAAGCCTCTGATCATGTTAGATCCCATCTTGGGGCCTTTTCCGGCACCCTTCCGGAGGGGGATTCGATCACGGAGGGCATCTACATCAACCTTGCTACCCCTTCGATGAAGCGCGAGTAGTTTACCACAGACCTACGGGTCCATAGCTAGTATCTAGATGGCTTCTTCTCTATCTTTGATCTTCAATACAATGTTCTCCTCGATGGTCTTGGACTTCTACCCGATGTAATATTCTTTTGTGGTGTGTTTGTCACGATCCGATGAATTGTGGATTTATGTTAAGATTATCAATGAATATTATTTGAGTCTTCTATGAACTCTTTCATGCATGTTTAAATATCTTTTATTTCTCTTCAAATTATTGGTTTGGTTTGGCCAACTAGATTAGTTTTTCATGCAACGGGAGAGGTGCTTAGTTTTGAGTTCAATCTTGTGGTGTCCTCACCCAGTGACAAAGTAGGGGTAGCGAGGCACGTATTGTATTGTTGCCCTCAAGGATAAAAATATGGGGTTTTCATCATGTCATCTTACTTAAGGTGTTACTCCTTTCTTATGAACTTAATACTGTAGATGCATGCTGGATAGCGGTCGATGTGTGGAGTAATAGTACTAGATGCAGAATCATTTCGGTCTACTTGACACGAACATGATGCCTATATTCATGATCATTTCCTTAGATATCGTCATAAGTTTGCGCTTTTCTATCAATTGCTCGACCGTAATTCGTTTTCCCACCATATTTTTTCTTTCAAGAGAGAAGCCTCTAGTGAAACCTATGGCCCCGGGTCTATTTTCCATCATATATTTTGAAATCTATAAACCAGAAAAACCAAAAATATATTTTATACCTATCTCTATTAGATCTCACTCTTGTTCGTGACATTGAAGGGATTGACAACCCCTTTTTCGAGGTGTGTGCAAGTGTTTGTTAGTTTGTGCAGGTGCTTAGATTGGAGATTTGCTTGTGCCTCCTACTGGATTGATATCTTGGTTCTTAACTATGGGAAATACTTATCTCTGCTTTGCTGCATCATCTTTTCCTCTTCAAGGGAAAAGTCAACATAAGCTCAAGAAGTAGCAGGGGCCACGGGCCCCTTGTGGTTTGGCTGGGGGGAGATCACGTTGCACAAAGAGCGGAGGCCATGAAGCAGCACGACGACGAGACTCTGGTGCTTTTACCCAGAGTCAGGACGCTGATAAGCAAAAAACCCTACTCCTGCTTTGGTGGATTGGATAGAGGAACACGACGACATGCAACGCTCAAACCCGACAAGGTGGCCTTGGGGAGAGCTGCTACATGAGTACAAGTGTGAGAAGATCTGAATCCTTCTCTATGTTGCCTTGGACCTCCTTTTATAGCTCAAGGGGTAACCACAGTGGCAAAACAGTCATTATATTGTGATTAGATAGCCAACACTACTATCATACCTAACTCTAGCATTTAGGACAAAATGCCATAATGCTACCTTAGGTGCATGCGGGGATGCATCCCTGGCAAGCTTATACCGCCGCTTAGCCAACTTCTTCTTATCATCTTGACACGCCCCTGGACGGGTGTCAAACGGGTGTGATCTGTCTTCCAGCAAACCACCACGTTCTTAGTAAGAGCCACTTAGTCATCTGGGGGGCTCGACACCGCATCAATCAGTGACTGGCGTCGTGGTGTAGTGGACCGGTGCTGAAAGTGTGTTATATCGACTAGAGGGGAGCGAATAGGCAATTTTTACAAATTTGTCACTGAGGAATTTCTAGGTGAAGAAATTCCTAAGAAACAACACACTAGCAGTGGAATAAGTACTCAGGTATAAGCATAATAGAGCAACATCATAGTCATCATCATGAAATGAAAACAAGCATAGAGTACAGATAGGGTGATAACAGGATAAGCAGGCTGAAGACTATGAGACTGAAGAAATTGAATTGAGGAAATATTGGAAGTATTCAGTCAAAGTCTTCAAACAGTAATGATCATGTTCATCAACACATGAATGAGGAAATGAAGGGGTTAAAGAAATCATGAAGAACACTAAGGACTGGAGTAAAGCACGGAAGTGACTCCATATCCACATGAGGAAGATGCTCATGGTCAAACATTTTTTTCCTTGTCAAAAAGCAGAGAGGAATAAAAATTCATTTGTGAGGAAGTCTAGAAGCGCTTGCGGCGAAGACGTGTAACATCATAAGGATTTAAGTCAGAGAAGAAATGATGCTCAGTAAGGAAGTCATCAGCCTTGAACTTCTGCTTCTTGGAGAGAGGATCCTATGGCTTGGGCTGAAGATTTAGAGTTGAAGTCTTCATAGCCATTTCAAGTGCAGCCTCTGGAACAACAGGCTGAGGAATCTCTAGAGCAGTTTCTTCTACAGTCTTGTTCTAAGTTTCATCAGCACTAGTGGCTGGAATTTCTTCGGGCATGGAGTTAAGTGAAGCTTGATGTTATTCATAACCCGTATGAATTTCTTCTGTCTAAACGGAGGACTGAGGAAATTGTTGTAGAGGAGTGAATAGTGGTGAATTGGGGTGATGAGTTTCCCAGAAGTCATCATTCATAATAGGAGTGGAACACCCAATATCCATGTCTTCATCATCTTCATCAATTTCCTCAATGCCTCCCTCTCAGCAGTGAACTGAGGCATGGGCGATGATACCAGTGGAGTTGAAATTGCATGGTCAGCTTCAATTTCTTCATCCAACTGCTCTATTGAAGCAGCAGAAGGATCATCCTCATCTGAGTCATCAGGAATTTCATAATTCTCACCGAAGGGAACAATCTCCTTTGATGGCATGCTTGAAACAGGAACAACATTTATTGGATTTTCATACGAGCTTGTCAAAGTCTTCATCTTCTTTGGGTCTGAAGACTCTGAAGCAGCAGATGCTTTCCTTTTCTTCACAGATGCTCGCTCCACAGCCTTGGTTTTCTTCGCTTCTGATGGAGAAGGAAGGATAGGACTTGGGATTGGTGCAGGAGGAGCAGAGGAATTTGGTGCAGTTTCTTCAGGAACAACTGATGCAGTTGTCCTGACTTGTTCAGATTCTTCAGGCGCAGCATCAGCTGCTTCAGCTGGCCTATCTTGTTCTTTAGGTGCAACACTAGTGGTTGCCCTGGCAGTTTCATCAGGGGCTGGAATATCATCAGCAGCCCTGGTACTTTTCATTTCTTTAGCAGCCTGATTTTCATCAGCGGGGCTGGCATGTTCTTCATGGGGCTGAGCAGATGCTTCACCCTGAGGAAGTCCTTGTTGCGCTTGAGCAGCAACATTGGGTTTGAGGCCTTTAGCCAGTTTGACAAATCTGACTTTGGCTCCTAGCCAATCAGCTTTGTAAGCGTCAAATTCATCATTGAGAGCTTTGATTTCTGACTGTATAGCCACAAGTTCTTCAGTTGTCATTTTCAGCACATTCTTCTTCAAATAATGCTCCTTTCTGTACTGAGCTTTCTTTACTAATCTGGCCTTTTCAAACTTCCATTTTTCTTCAACTATGAAAGTAGTCAACACGTGACTTTGGCCTGGTGTGGGGTTGAGATAAGGAAGGGGAGTGTTGAGATCTTTTTGCCAAAGATCGATGTAGTCGAGGATCTTCTTGGGATCCAACAAGAGCAGCACAACACTGCCTTTGGCACTAGCAGCCCGGTTTTGTCTGTCTCTGATGATTTGAGCTAGCTCCTCATCATCAGCTTCGTCTTCAGACGATGGAACTTCAAGGGCGACCTGCTTCTTGTGAGGACTTGGCTTTGTGTCGCGTCCAGCAGTGACCTTTTTCTTTAGCAGTTGCGGCTGTGCTGAGGAACTTGCTGAAACTCCTAAAGCAATTGAAAAGCATGCCGTCCGTTGGCACGTGGCAAGATGCACTGGTGTTGAGGACTTTCAAGGTGCAGCTGAGGGCTTTGCTTGAGCGGAAGACCCTGAGGGTTTTGATGAGCTGGGCCGTGAGGGCATTGAGGAGTTGGGCCATGAGGGCATTGCAGAGGAAGTTGGCTTTACTACAGATTTCTTCTTCATAGCCTTCTTAGGCTGACTAGCAGATGCTTCAGCAGCAGCAGTAGAATCTTCATTGAATTTCTTCACTGCCTCCTTTGCTACTTTAGCCAATTTCCTTTGGCGCTTGGACCATTATTTAGGAAATTCCTCACCTCTTCTGATGCTAGAGGGATTGGCTTCTTGGCCTGGTTCCAGTGGAGGTCTTGGGCATGGAGGATTTACAGCGAATTTCTTCATGTATTTGGGAGTTACCTAGAAGTAAACCCTCCATTCCCGTTGTGTGTGTCAAAACCGGCGGATCTCGGGTAGGGGGTACGGAACTATGCGTCTAAGGCTAATGGTAACAGGAGGCGGGGGACACAATGTTTACCCAGGTTCGAGCCCTCTCGATGGAGGTAATACCCTACTTCCTGCTTGATTGATCTTGATGATATGAGTATTAAAGAGTTGATCTACCACGAGATCGTAGAGGCCAAACCCTAGAAGCTAGCCTATGATTATGATTGTTCTTCTCCTACGAACTAAACCCTCTAGTTTATATAGACATCGGAGGGGGCTAGGGTTGCACAAAGTCAGTTACAGAGAAAGGAATCTTCATATCCTAACTGCCAAGCTTGCCTTCCACGCAAAGGAGAGGCCCATCCGAACACGGGATGAAGTCTTCTATCTTGTATCTTCATAGTCCAACAGTCCGGCATACGCATATAGTCCGGCTGTCCGAGGACCCCTTAATCTAGGACTCCCTCAGTAGCCCCTGAACCAGGCTTCAATGACGATGAGTCCGGCGCGCAGATTGTCTTTGCATTGCAAGCCGAGTTCCTTCTCTGAATACTCCAAAGCAGATCTTGAATAGAAGAATCGTGTCTGGCTCTGCAAAACAAATTCCACCTACCATAGTAGAGAGTATAATATCCCACGAGTCCAGTCTGCTGACAACTCATAGCATGACATCACGCCACGGCCCGGTCTTTATTCAAATTGTTTTATCCCGCCCCTCCATATTTTGAGGCGCGGTTTCATTGGCACGTCTTGTTGAAGCAGAGATCGTGTCCCCTTATCATGGGATTATCATTAATGCGGGCATGGGTAACCTAAGCATGCCATCAGCATGGTGCTTGGGAAATAAGCAAGTTTTGGGGCGAGCCGGGAGGCACATGATTTTTACTGTCTTTATAAAGGGACAAGGATTCCCCTCTTTTACCCACGCCCTCTTCTTCCTATTCTCATTCATCCTCGAGCTCCAACGCCCAAGCACCCATCTCTACCGCCCAAAAAGCACTCCAATCATGTTTGGATCTGGAGCTGGAGGCAAGTGGATGGCCTCCTCCATCAAAAAGGAGGACATCAAGAAGCTCCGAGAGGCCGAGTACTTGTCCAAAGACATCGCTCATCGGCTTCCGGCAAAGGGGTAGATCATCCCTACCCCGGAGCCCCAAGAAAGGGTGGTATTTCTCTCCCACTTCGTCCGCGGGCTAGGATTCCCCCTCCACCCATTTGTTCGCGGACTGATGTTCTACTACGGGCTGGACTTCCACGACTTGGCCCCCAACTCCATCCTCAGTTTCTCGGCATTCATTGTCGTGTGCGAGGCCTTCCTCCGCATCCCACCTCACTTCGGCCTATGGCTGAAGACCTTCAATGTGAAGCCGAAGGTGGTGAGCGGCTAACAAGCGAAGTGCGGAGGCACCATGGTGGGAAAAATGCCCAATGTTACCTGGCCCGAAGGCTCCTTTGAGGAGACTGTAAAGGGGTGGCAATCGGGGTGGTTCTACATCACCGAGCCGCGCGGCACCAACTGGGCGGCGACCCCCAAATTCCGATCCGGAGTCACCATGCGGCTCACCTCCCGGCAAGAGAAGGGTTTATCCTGGGGCTCAGCGGAAGAAGTGAACGGGCTCCAGATATGTGTCCAGAACATGATTGACAAGAAAAGCAAACTTGTCAACATGGTCCAGGTCATGCTCTTCCGCCGGATTCTTCCGTGCCAGAGCCGGACTTCTAATTCGTGGGAGTTCGACCCGGCCAAGCACCAGACGTTGCGGGAGCTCTTCGATACGACACACAAAGACATCAGGAAGGTGCTTTTTAAGGCCGGCGAGGTACCACCGGCCACGTCGGAAGATCACGGGCTTAGCGCAAAACGCCGGGCTAATCCGGTTAGTTCTTTTATGTTTGCAAGGTATATCGTTTACTGGCATGTCTGTGGGAGGAACTTAAGCCTCCATGCCAATCTTTCAGGCCTGGGTAACGATAGCGGAGAAGATCGAATGTCCGGCTCCGCTGCCCGAAGATCCAGAAACACCTCTTCTGACGAAGATGCCGTTTCCGGCGCCTTATGAGTGTCACATCCCTGGTCCTGCTATGCTCTAGGCTAGGCCTCATGTGAGCATCATGTTTTAATTCAAATGAAATTTGAATTGAGGGATTTTCAAAGCCTCAGAAATCTTCTAAAAATGATCAACATTAAAATCTTCTCAAAGAAGTCCAAGAAAATGTTCCTCTTAGTCTCTGAAAATATTGCAAAGAGGTAAAACTCAAAACAATATTTTCAGTATCTCAGAGTTAATTATTTTGGGACATTTGAATTAATCCAATAACTATTTGCTTTGGATTTATATTTAATATATATTAAATATGAGTCCAATTAATTCTGGAAGTTTGTGAGTGGCTTTGTATATATTTTAGCAAGCCACATAAAAACCTACAGAATTTATTAAAATGATTTAGTGTCTAAAACTAAATCAAAACAAACTACAGAAAATAGAAAACAGAATTAAATAGACATAAAAGAGAGAGAGAGAGAGAAGGACTTATCTGGCGCTCACCTGGT
>NC_041387.1:355323460-355355440 GCF_002162155.2 Triticum dicoccoides | reverse complement strand
CCCTCGACCCTCTCCTACTCTCCCGTGTCTCTCCCTCCGTCCCTATCCTCCTCTGCTCCCTCTCTCTCGCCCGGACCGAACGGAGCCACCGCCACCGACGAGCTCCCTCGCGGCCACCGCCATCCCCTCTCCTCTCCGACGCGCTCCCGAGCTCCGCCGGTCCTCCCTCGTCCTCCTCGTCGTCTCACGCGACCAGAAGAGCCCTGGATGCCGCTAGCCTTGCCGTTCCCCTCCTCGGCCACCGAGGATCGCCGTCGTCAAATTCGTCGCCGTTCGGCCTTCCCCGAGCCCACCGAGCTGCCCGTCGCCCTCGCCGTGAGCTCCTCTACCGAACCCCTCTCTCCCCGTGCTCTATTTCCCTCCGTAGCCGCCGTTACCACCGCGGCCGAGAGCTTCTCGCCGCCGGCCATGGCGTGGCCGTGGCCACAGCCACCGCAGCTCGCTCCCGAGCCCACCGTCGTGCTCAGCGCAGCACCAGGAGCTCGTAGCCACCACCCGCTCCTCCTCTAGTGCACCGTAGCCCCTTCTCCCCTCCCCGCCAAACTCCGGCCGCCGCAAAAGCTGCCGCCGTCGTCGATTTAGCCCACTCCGTCGCGAGTTGTTGCCTCCGTTGGATGCGCAAGACTCCTAGCTTTCCGTAGCCGCAAACCGCGTCCAAAACCACCGCCTGAAGCTCAAATCCGAGCCGAGCCACCGTCTCGGGCCTCGCCGGCGTCGAGTCGCCGGCGGGGTTGACCCACTTGACCACGGCGGAACCCCCCCTGGGTTGATGACAGGTGGGGCCAGCCCCTGTTAATTAGTTTAGGTGTTAGATTAGTTAACACTAATTAAGTTAGTTAATTATTTAAGCCACTGACATGTGGGCCCAGCCCTGCTGACATTTTCGTTAGTATTAGTTTAACCCTAATTAACCCAGTTAACCAACTGTGTCACTGACGTGTGCCCCCCACACGTCAGGTTTGACCTGGGGCGCCCAGTTGACCCTGCTGACGTCACTGTGACGTGGTGCTGACGCCATAATTCATTTCTGGATTTATATTATTCAGGAAATTCCAGAAAATGCCTAAAACTTCTAAAATTCATAGAAATTCAACCGTAACTCCAAATTAAATAATTTATATATGAAAAATTATCAGAAAAATTCAAGGAATCCATCTGTACCATTTTCATGCATGTTAGAACAACTTATAGCTGCTGTTTAGCACAAACCAATTAAAGGGCTTTTAAATAATCACATATGGAGTTTGAATTTGAATCTTGTATTCAAACCAACTTCATTTAATCTGTTGCTAGTTGCATTAGCCCAAAACACATTCATTTTGCCATGTCATGATCATGCATCATATTGTGCATTGCATTGATTGTGTTCCCTTCTGTGTTGCCGGTATTTGTCCCCTCTCGATAGACGTGATACCGATGATGTGATCGTTGACACTGATGAAGACTCAATGCTATCTTCAGAAGTGCCAGGCAAGCAAAACCCCCTTGTTCATTCCGATACAATCCTACTCTCTCGCTCCTACTCTCTTTTACTGCATTAGGACAACAACGATTCATCTGTTACTTGCTGCGGTAGCTGAACCCCTTTATCCTTTGCATGACCTGTCATTCCACAGTAAATAGATGAAACCCACTAGTATGAGTAGGAGTTGTTTGAGCCCTGTTGTGCCTACTCATTCATGTTAGTTTGTCATGCCTGCTACTGCTTAGAGTTGAGTCAGGTCTGATTCATCCGGGATGAATCAGAGGTGTGTGAACATGTCCTACTGTGTGTGAGCTAAGTGTGTGAACACGATTTGGTAAAAGGTGTCGGTGAGAGGCCATGTAGGAGTACATGGTGGGTTGTCTCATTGAAGCCGTCCTCAGGAACTGAGTTTTGTGTTTGTGATCCATGATTCAGCTACTACCATACATTGGGCCCTGAAATATGACCCCGCTCGACTTCTTATTCACCCTTGTCCTCTGTCCAGGAGTTGCAAGTAGTTTCTGGTGTTTGTAGTATGCTGGAGGCCGTGGACAACGCTGACCGTAGGGGTGGGCTGTGATGCGGTAGGCACGTGGCCGGGTATACCGGGCGCCCGTTTGGTGTCACGGAACCCTGTTCACATCGTTTGGGGCTGTGAGCGAAACTCCGGCCGGATCTCCTCATGGATGGAACCCGAATAGGCAATAAACCTGGACTAGAGACTTGAGTGTTTAGGTAGGTCGTGGTCTACACCCACGTCGGCTTTCGCTTGAAGTCTGCCGAGCACATGTCGTGTGCAGACGCTAAGTGGTGGAAACATGTATGAAGAAGTACACCCCTACAGGGTTAACATCATTTATTCGAATAGCCGTGTCCGCGGTAAAGGACTTCTGGGTTGCTTATATCAGTTCATAGACAAGTGAAAGTGGATACTCTAAAATACGCAAGATAAGCATGAGTGCTATGGATGGCGTTCTCGTAGGGAGACGAGAGCGGATCCATAGTGGTGTATTGATATGGTGAATATGTGGACTCGTGTGCGCCACCTCAAAAGAGTTACATTGCAGTCGTAGTTCAGGATAGCCACCGAGTCAAAGCTGGCTTGCTGCAGTTAAACCCCACCATCCCCTTTGTTGATAATGATGCATATGTAGTTAGTTCTGATGTAAGTCTTGCTGGGTACATTTGTACTCACGTTGCTTAATTTATGTTTTTGCAGAGAGACTTCGGTCTCGCTAGTAGTTCCGCGTGGACTTCGACGTTTAGCTTGTTACCTCAGCTACGATCTTGTGCCCTCGGCAGGATCTGATAGATAGTCAGGCTTCTAAGCCTTTTTCATTTATAGATGTCTGTACTCAGACATGATAGCTTCCGCTTGTGCTTTGCTTTGTATGCTCTGAATGTTGGGTCATGAGACTCATGTTTGTAATATCTCGCTCCTCGGAGCCTATTGAATAATTACTTGAGTTATAGAGTCATGTTGTGATGCCATGTTGTATTTGCACATATCGAGCATATTGTGTGTATGTTGTTGAAATGCTTGGCATGTGTGGGATCTGACCATCTAG
This sequence comes from Triticum dicoccoides, assembly GCF_002162155.2. Lineage (NCBI taxonomy): Eukaryota > Viridiplantae > Streptophyta > Magnoliopsida > Poales > Poaceae > Triticum > Triticum dicoccoides. Next base: position 355,352,407 of record NC_041387.1, on the reverse strand, counting down.
TTGTTTATCTTTAGTAGCCTCTCTTACTGGGAAATGTCTCCTAGTGCTTCCACCGAGCCATGGTAGCTTGCTACTGCTCCGGAACACTTAGGCTGGCCGGCATGTGTCCTTCTTCGTTCCTGTGTCTGTCCCTTCGGGGAAATGTCACGCGATGAATACCGGAGTCCTGTTAGCCCGCTACAGCCCGGTTCACCGGAGTCCTGCTAGCCCAGTGCTACAGCCTGGATTCACTCGCTGATGACCGACACGTTCGATGCTGGGTCACGGATGCCTGTCCCTGTAAGTTTGTGCCACTTTGGGTTTACGACTAGCCATGTCAGCCCGGGCTCCTTATCATATGGATGCTAGCGACACTGTCATATACGTGTGCCAACAGGCGCAAACGGTCCCGGGTAAAGGTAAGGCGACACCCGTGGGAATACCGTGCGTGAGGCCGCAAAGTGATATGAGGTGTTACATGCTAGATCGATGTGGCATTGAGTCGGGGTCCTGACAATGAGTTGCCGGAGAAGAAAGCCAAGAAGGAGGCCAAGGGGACCAGAGGTGGTCTCTATGGCAAGGGTGTCTCGGACGTGACGTCCGAAGACGCCAAGACGCCCTCCTCCACCGAAGGCGACAAGGAGGAGGAGGAGACCCCCCCCCCACTGGGGGGAAAAGAAGAGGAAGGCCTCCACACATGGGGAGGCCGAGGCGCCCAAGAAGGGAAAAATCTCCCTTCCGGACTACTACGCCGCAGCCACCAACAACAGCAAGGAGTGGGGGCCCAGGGTCAAGCCCCTGGCCAAATCGTAAGTAGCCGGACACGGTAATATTTCCGGGTTTTTCACTTTATCATTTTTTAATATGTGAGACCATGCATCTGCAGTCTGGCCCAGTCCAACATCGAGCTATCCTCCTCTTCGAAGGGGTCGCTGGACCCGTCGGCGTTGAACAGCGGGTCCCTGCCAACGGCCACCTCCCATAAGGCCGCAGACAACACCGAGGTGTTGTCTCGATGGATATCGGGCCAAGGGGAGGCCATTCTGGTGATGCCGGAGGAAAAAGGCCCGGTTGCCGAGCACATGGGGGGAAAGACCCCTAAAGACCCAGACGATGGGGGCCACGTCTAGTTCGGCCCTCAGCCGGATACAACTCCGGAGACCCAAGTGGCTCCGGATTCGGGCAGGCAGCCTCTCCCGAACGAGGGGGCAAGCCACCTCTATCGGTGACCTCTGTCCATCCAGAGGCACCGGATAGGTTGTTGGAAGCGCTACAAGGCACTTCCATTATGGAAGAACATCGTACTCTTATGAGTACGGTGATTGAGAAAGTCCAATCTGCCAAAAACGGACTGACCGAAACCTGCATTAGCCTTCTAACAGGCTTTGAGGTAAGTAATATAGTGTAAAATAATATCACCTTGTAGACAGTAGCCCCTGATGCTCTGTTTTGTGTTTGGAAAGAAAAACCAAATAGAGGATCAAAATAATTTTTGCAGGAGTCTAACATAACATGCATGTCTATGTGAATAAGGAGGCGTCACTGCTAGCCGCTGCCGCTCGTACTGCGGAGGTCTCCGGCTTGACGTGGAATCTGGAGCAGGCCGAGGAAGAACTCGGCCTCGTGAAGAAGCAACTGGAGGACAGCCAAGGTATGCACTAACCGGTGCTCTATATTTAGGAAGGATGAAAAGTTTGTACTGACTGAAGTGTCATGAAAGTTATTAGGGGTCACGACCGAAGTAGCAGCCCTCAAGAAGGCGTTGGCCGAGGCCAAGGACAAAGCGGCTAAGGAACGCGTCGTGTGCGAGAAGCAAGAGGCCCGGGTCAGCAAGGTCCAACAAGAGCTCCAGGACGATGTCAAAAAGTACGAGTCCTTGGAACGTAATTCAAAGACTCAAGAGTCCAAACTTGCCAAGGCCCGGCAGAGATCGCAAGATGCCCGAGCTGAAGCCTACAGCTCCCTCCTGGAAATCGAGGCGGCCCAGAAGATCATGGCGGGTAAGGCTTTTATTATGCAAAGCAAGTGTGTGAAGGAAGCATTCTTTTTACTTACCCAAATTTGGAGTTTTCCAGGAGCATTTGCAGATCTGCCGCGCAGCATATTAGATGTTGCAGAGTTCTTTCGAGCCAAAGAAGGGAGCTCTACGGAGAAGCTGTTCTGGTCTCAATACCTTGGATTAGAACATCCGGTGCCCCTTAGCGACCAGCTAAAATAGTGGGTCGAGCTGAACAAGGTGGCCGAACTGGCCATGAAGGACCTAATAGTCCGGCTATGGCCTGCCGAGCCCGTGCCCAGTAGCTACTTTGGACTCATGAAGCGCCTGGTTAGTGCCTGCCCTCGGCTTGATGCTGTCAAGCAGCCGGTCTGCATTGATGGTGCGCGGATGGCTTTCGCCCACGCCAAGACGCACTGTGCGAAGATGGATGCCACGAAGTTGATGACCGAGGGTCCGCCCGAGGGCAAGGAGCATCGCAAGCCCGAGAAGTACTATGATAGTGTCATGGAGGGATCCCTCCTTGTGGCGGAGCAATGTGCCAAGGATATCATTTTCCCATGAAAGCATTATTTTATCATGTCATGTAATATGGAACGAGGTCTTTATGTAATGTAATGCTGGTTATTTAAAATTTTACCTCCTGTGCGGCCGTTTATGAAATCTAAGAGTTGGCCAGTTGTTGGCTTCTGCCCCCATGTAGCTAATACAGGGGTGTTCGGGATAAATCTAAACACTCTTTATCTATAATTTTAAATTTTGGAGTAGCCCCTAGTATTCGGAAGGCCGAAGTTGGGGCGCTATAAACGCCTAATCGGACAAAAACCGATTCCTCGCATAAAGCGGAAAAAAATCTCTAGCGATTTGAACACCTCTGGAACAGCTGACCAGCTCTCGCCGCATCATGACAGTCAGTTTTCGGATTTCTCTACTGAGGCGCTTGTCCGGAAGATCCGGGACACAATCACAGTAGTTCTCCCTTTACTACCCTATCCTATATAGCGGACCGTAAGGTAGCAAGCACAGGAGCCGGGCAACCCAACTATTGACCAAAGACATGATTCAGAGACGATGCATATAATTTTATAAGTTCGGAGTGTCGAACTAAACTATAAATGTGTTCGGACTTTCTTGCCGTGTTACGAGGTACAATGAAGCCCCTGGCGAATTAAGGCGTACCAGAATGTACGGGTGCAATTGAAAATAAATGGACAAGGAAAAATTTAAGTAATGAGCAAACGCTGTAGATTATTTTTCATTGTAAGTTGATTGATACGTCAAGGAGTATCTGTACAAAGTAGTGTAATAAGCAAAAAAGGCTATTTAACATGCCATGACCAAGAGCGAGCTGCGTGCGGGTATTTAAAACAGGTATGAAGATCGTTAGCAAAGACCACCTGGGTATTCCCTTGTACGTCTGAGCCCCTAGCTTTCTTGGTGTATTCGTCCCACAATGGGTCTGGTGATCAGGTTTACTAGAAAAAGCCTTGAGAGGAGAAAAACCTGAAAGAAAGAGAAAAAGTGAAGGCATAATGGTCCAAGAGTGGTCGAGCCGCATTGTGGACCGAGGTCTAGTTGTGCCTCCGTCTATGCCCATGGTATTTTAAGTGCGTAGTTGTGTACGCGCGGCACGAATTTCACCGCTTTATTGGGGATGGGACGAAGGCCGAATTGCTAGATGAGCTCTAGACAAGCCGGACGGTGCTATTGTATAGTAGCTCGGACTCGCTTGACGGTGTTCGGGGGCTTTATTGCCGAATTGAGGTTTTGCCTAAGAAGGCTATTCTATACCTCTGCTGCAAGGGCCGATGTGTGCTCCTCAGTATGGAGGGAGCACTCCATATTTCCATTGACTGTTATAACACCGCGAGCTTAAGGTAGGCTTAGTGTGGTACATCATTGAAACGAGAAAATGTGGTTCGTCCGAGCAGTGCGTGATAACCACTGTGGAAGGGGACGATATAGAAGAGTAATTCTTCGCTTCGGAAATTATCTGGGGATCCGAAGACCACTTCTAGTGTGATTGAGCCCGTATAGCAAGCCTCTACACCTGGTATGACACCTTTAAAGGTGGTTTTGGTGGGCCTGATCCTTGAGGGATCAATACCCATTTTGCGCACTATATCCTTATAGAGCAGGTTCAGGCTGCTACCACCGTCCATGAGGACACGTGTGAGGTGGAATTCATCAATGTTAGGGTCTAGCACCAGTGCGGCTGAACCACCATGACGGATACTAGTCTGATGGTCCCTTCGATCAAAAGTGGTTGAACAGGAGGACCACGGGTTGTATTTTGGGGCGACTGGATCCATCGCGTAGACGTCCCATAGCGCGCGCTTCCGCTCCCTTTTGGGGATATTGGTAGCGTATATCATGTTCACCGTCCTAACTTGGGGTGGAAATTTCTTCTGCCCCCCTGTGTTCGGTGGCCGGGGTTCCTCGTCATCATCGCTTTGCGGTCCCTTTTCCTTGTTTTCACCATTGAACTTGCCGGCCTGTTTAAAGACCCAACATTCTCTGTTTGTATGATTGGCTAGTTTATCGGGGGTGCCGTGGATTTGACATGGACGATCGAGTATGCGGTCCAGACTGGACGGGCCCAGATTGTTTCTTTTAAATGGCTTTTTCTGCTGACTGGACTTGGAGCCACTGAATCCGGCATTGACGGCCATGTCTTCGGCGTTATCACCATTATTTCGACACTTGTGTCTGTTGCGTCAGGGCTTGTCATTGCTATCTCTGGCTTCAGAAGTGCCAGGTTTACTAGAGGTGTTGTAGCTACGAGCTAGCCAGCTATCCTCGCCCCCACAAAAGTGAGTCATGAGTGTCGTAAGGGCTTCCATGGACTTTGGCTTCTCTTGGCCGAGGTGTCGGGCAAGCCACTCATCACGGATGTTGTGCTTAAAGGCCGCTAGGACTTCGGCATCCGGACAGTCGACGATTTGGTTCTTTTTAGTTAAGAACCGAGTCCAGAATTTCCTGGCTGACTCTCTGGGTTGTTGGATTATATGACTTAAGTCATCGGCATCCGGAGGTCGGACATAAGTGCCCTGGAAGTTGTCAAGGAATGAATCTTCCAGGTTCTCCCAACTGCCAATGGAGTTTTCGGGCAGACTGTTCAACCAGTACCTAGCTGGTCCCTTGAGTTTTAGCGGGAGATACTTGATGGCGTGGAGGTCGTCGCCGCGGGCCATATGTATATGGAGAAGGAAGTTGTCGATCCATACCGCGGGATATGTTGTTCCATCATATGATTCAATGTTCACGGGTTTAAACCCTTCTAGGAATTCATGCTCCATTACTTCGTCAATGAAGCAAAGGGGGTGTGCGGCACCTCTATGTCGGGCTACTGGTGGTGCCATGCCCGCTCGTGATATTGCATGCTTCCTTGCCCATGCGCCTATGCATGAAATCAACCACTGGGTTCCTTCACCTTGTTGACCGACATTGCCACTGCCAGATCATGTCGGCCAGGAGGTGGCCCACCGTGGCGCCTCCCGCGGAGGGCCACTTGCCCAGACTGAAACCCAGGGGAGCACCTCTCGGGCTGGATGGGGCATCCCGTCTGCAACCTCACTGCTGGAGGGTTCCCTAGGTCCTCCCCGGAAGGACGAGCATATGCAACAGGGGTAAGTGCGCAGCCGGGGCGGGGTCCGCAGCACAAGTGTGGGTGAAAAGGTTCCATTCCCCCACAAGCGGCATCTAGCAGCTCTGCTACCATGTTGATCCAAGCGTCATAGTCACCATCGGCAGGACGGTAGCACAGCAACTCACGTGCCACAAGGAGCACGGCCTGCGCATCTGTCAGCCCATGATGAGTGCGGTGGAACGACGCTGCAACGGGGCCGAAGGAGGGCGTGGCGGTGCGACCTTTGCGCTGCGCAAAGAGTGGTGTTTATGGGTTCTGCTGCAGATGAGTGGCAGCACCAGTGGCCACGTTAGCCGTGGGGGGACAGCGTGGCGAGGAGCACCATGGCTGAGGAGCGCCGCCTGGGCACGCGAGTGGCCCAACGCTCAACGTGAGCTTGGAGAGCTTTTCCCATGAACACGGCGAAGCGAGAACAGAGCATGGTTGGTGAAGAAATGGAGCTCCGACATGCCCCTATCTGGCGCGCCAAATGTCGGATTCAGTGATTCGTTGACCCAAGAAGGTTTGACCTCTGGGCGTGTGCAAAGATCACAACCAGCTCTAGCCTCATGGTAACCACCGCTCGGCCTAGCCTCGTCGAGTTCGTGCTAGCAGGGAAGAAGATGAACACAGAGACTTACCCAGGTTTCGGCCACATTGCTGTGTAAAACTCTACTCCTACTTTTGGTGGATTGGCCTCATGAGGAGGTAGAGGATGAACTAGTACAGTGGATGAGCAGCCTCACGAGGGCTGAGGCGGCGAGGATGAATAGGTTCGGGGTCTGATCCTTTCTACGGTGGTGGCTGGCCTCTATTTCTAGTGGCCTTGGTCCTGTTCCCTCATTAGGCGGGAATGGATCCCACAATGACCAATTTTGTAAGGGGACAAAGAGGATATCTTATCCTGACAAAAGGTGGTATTCGCCTCCAAAGCTTCTCGCATGACGCAGCAATGGGCTCGGTGATGAATCCACCCTGCTGAGCTCATGGTGTTGGTATCGTTGCACCAGAATGGAAAGCTTTGGGACTTCCTCGAGAACATGTGCCTGCCCTTGCTCCTTTAGCACTAAAGAGGAAACTGTCCTCTCTGCGCCCCTTGGCGCCCGCCTAGCCTTGATTGTCATGGCTAACGTCACCACAGCCTCATGAGGCAGGAGGCTTGCATAGAGTTCTACGCCCCTCGGGAGACAGGCTCAGGGAGATGCTCATCTAGAGGTCTTGGTGTCGTCTCCCTCGCAAGGCCGGGGGACCTCGCGACGGTCTTTTCCTAGAGGCCTAGTCATTGGGTCATCGATGAGCCTGCGCGTTGGGACGCGGGCAAGCAGATTTGGGTACCCCCGATCCCAGAACACTGACAACAAGAACAAATACGGAATATTTTCCATTTCTAGTTCTAGGCAAACCAAGCAAAAATTCCATACAAATATCTTGCCATGGGTGATATGGAATAGGAAGTGGCATATAGAGGCCATGGGATTGAGCTTTAGACTTAGCTTTGCGACATGTAGAGCATATCTTGGTGTAGCGGGAGATGTCGCAGAATATCTTGGGCCAAAATTAGTTCTTGGAGAGCGTAGCGAAGGTCTTGTCGCGTCCAAAGTGAACCATAAGTCCGCTTCCATGAGCCTCTTGCAAAAGTAACAAACGAAGAGAAGACTCGGGTATACAAAGTTTGTTAGCTCTCATTAGAATCATACTTGATATAATAGTGCTCCCAAGACGTATGCATCAAGCATTTGGCATAAGTCATAGCAAAAGTAGGATCATGCGCATACAAGTCTTTGATGTGCTCAAAGCCAATGACATTCAATTCAAGCTGAGTTGCAAGCATGCATTTGCGGGGCAGAGCATCCACCACGACATTTTCCTTACCTTTGATGTACTTGATAACATAAGGAAAAGACTCAATAAACTCAATCCATTTGGCATGTCACTTATTCAATTTCGTTTGACCCTTAAGATATTTAAGCGTTTCATGATCCGTATGGATGAAAAATTCATGAGGGCGAAGATAAGGTTCCCACACATGCAAGACTCTCACGAAAACATATAACTCTTTGTAATAAATGGGATAATTAAGTTGCACTCTGGAAAGTTACTCACTAAAGTAAGCAATTGGGCGTTTCTCCTGCATTAAGACACCTCCTATGCCATTAATGCTAGCGTCGCAATGCACCTCAAAAGTTTTATCAAAGTTTGGTAATGGAAGCAAAGTGGCATGAGTAAGCAAATTCTTAAGATCATGAAATGCGGTATCTTGGAATGGACCCCAAACAAATGGTGCGTTCTTCTTACTCAAGGCATGCAAAGGTGATGCAATAATGCTAAAGTCCTTAACAAATCTACGAGAGAAATTGGCTAAGCCAAGGAAACTACGCACTTTTTGCAAGTTGGTCAGTTGTGGCCAAGTTTTAATAGGATCAATTCTAGCCTCATCTACATGAACACCATTAGAAGAGACAAAAAAGCCCAAGAAAACAAGATTATCAACACCAAATGTGCATTACTCCATATTAGCATAAAGGCGCTCATTTCTAAGAGTTTGCAGAACAGTTCTAAGATGTGTGACATGATGTTCTAGAGATGTGCTAAAGACAAGTAGATCAACAAAGTAGACCACAAAAAATATGGCAATGTATGGGCAAATAACATAATGCATGACACTCATGAAAGTACCGGGTGCTTCAGATAAACCCATAGGCATAACTAGCCATTCATATAAGCCAAATTTGGTTTTGAAAGCAGTTTTCCATTCATCACCTTTTTGGATTCGTATTTGGTAATAGCCACTTTTAAGATCAATTTTAGAGAAAATTGTGGATCCACTTAATTCATCTAACATATCATCAAGGTGTGGAATGGGATAGCGATAACGAGCAATGATACCACTAATGGGATGACAATCAGCACACATACGAAAACTACCATCTTTCTGAGGCACAAGAATGACTGGAACAACACAAGGACTTAAGCTTTCACGTACATGTCCATTGTCAATGAGTTGTTGTACTTGCCGCTACATCTTTGCACAATAGGACATAGTGCATAACACTATATGGGTTCTCACACACTTCTCTCATCTCTCTTTTTGTAGCGAATAGCACTAAGTTTTTCTTGTCGCTCATCGTGGAGGCACTCAATTTTGGCTTGTGGCACTCACTCTCTTTTTGGTTGCTCACTCTCTCACTATTCTCTCCATGATGGGTGGTTGCTTGCTTGTCGGCGATCACTTGACTTGGTGACATAGGTCATAGAACGTACTCCTTGCCCTTCATCTTCAAGCTATAATGATTGGTTCGCCCATTGTCACTACAAAAAAAGACACATCCGCGACATTTTGGGGCGAACGAAAAAAATTATGGCATGCTTATGACACTTCTATGATGATAATTGTGACAAAACCCGGTATCATCGTAGATGTGGTGGCCTCATACTTCTATGATAGAAAATGGGCTTTTCGTCCTGGGCGAGCTGGAGACACACCTGCTTGACATTCTTTGTGTCGTCCATGATGGAAAAATTGTGGTAGAAGCGAGGGCGAGGAAAATTTCAGGGAGTTCCCGGTTACGCTGGATGGTCAGGGCCGAGCGATGCACGGAGGTTTGCGCGTTTCTCTCATACCGTACGCGCGTGTGTGCGAGGAGTTGCACTCTAACTAAACCCGAGCGAGGCGTTGGGCTCTAACTGAACCCGAGCGATTGCACTAGCTATGTTACTGAACCCCGATCGATCCCTTGCTGTCAACTGAACCCGATTGAGGGATTCCTTCGCTACTGCTGCTAACTGAAGATGATTGAACCTCCTGCCTCTTGATTTTCACACACTGATTTTTGGCCCTTTCTTTTTCTTTTGATTTTTTGAGTACTTTGCTTGAGTTTTCTTTTTCCGTGGCTATGTGGTCAGGAAACTGAAGAAAATGACCTCTTCTTTCTGTCCAGAGTGGCTTGCCATCCCCAAATCTATCCCAAGACCCCATCATTTTCATCCTAGCCAGACTCCCAATATTCTTTTTATTGGGAATATTCCTTTTCTATTGAAGGAATAACACAATTTGCCCTAGGTTGTGAAGCAACCTATATGTCCATCACTCCTAAAGTTCCCAAATAATTCTCATAAATTGTTTGGGTCAGATCTTCATCAAATATGGCAAAACTTTTCATTGCCATGTTCAAAAATATTCCACCAATAACTCTTTTCCTATCCTGCCCTAAATGGCACATTGTGAAGCAAGTGCTATTTGCCTTTGCTTGATTGACCCCAAAGATTTTGGACATCTTTTCATGTCCAAATAATTGCCCTATGCCAAAATTCAACTTGATTTGCCTCGCTAAGCTACCTCAGTGATTTTTCAAAGTTCCTATCTAAGGGATGCCTTTGTGAAGGAAGTACTAGCTAGGGTTATCCAAATGAGATGAAATTTTGCACACTCCTTCATGTGGTCATATCATAACCCTCCTCAAATTTTCAGCTCTATCCAATCATCTATGTGAGCACAGCTTCAAATCTTTGCTTCTCACAATATTTTTAGGTTATGAAGGAAGTATAATTTATATTGCTTCATTAATTCTAAAGAATTACGAAATCATGCTCATATCCATATAACATCTCTCCACCAAAGTTGAGACCATTTCCTTAAGCCATGTTCCCTCCAACATTATTGCAAGTTTCTGGTCAGTGGGGTTGTTTGTGAAGCAGGTACTATTTTGGCATGTCCATTTGGTATGAAACTTTTACATCATCTTCATATGGCCAAATAACTCTGTGTTGCCCAATTTGAGCTCAAGTTGGTACTCCATGTGAGTGCATCATCATGCTCAAGTTTCTAGACTAAATATGCAGTTACAAAGCAACCATGTTGTTTTGTGGTCCATTCATCGTCAAAACCCTTAGGATTATACTCCTTCCTAACCTAAACTCCCCAGATATCCTATTTGACTCTAATCTCACCTCTGTTGATCACTACATCATGATTCTGTTTGATGCAGCAAACTTCATAGCTCACTTGCCGTCAATCCAGAGCTTGTTTTGTTGATCCATTGCCTCACATACGCTCCTGGTATAAAGGACTACACCCCAGACATGTTTTGCCTGCCTCTCGAGTCCTCTCCATGCCAGTCTGCACGGTGACCATCGTTTTGGCATACCTTCTACACGCTTTGGCACCTCTATCTTCTTCTCCATCTCTGTGCATGCATCCCCTCGGCACCTGGCAATGTCTAGCAGCTTCCCGGAGCCATCGCCGTCCCTCTGGAGCCCTTGCCCCCTTCGATTTCCTCTCCGGTGAGCCGTCCCCGTCGCCACACAGTAGCACCTGTGGGCATTCTTCTTCTTCCTTGGTTGTTTTCTTTCTCCCCATGCCCGTTGTCCTCCTCTACCCCGTGAGGCATGCCAGCTGTTCCTCGCCGTCGCCTTCCGTCCATCGTGTAGGCGTGCACACGCGTACGCGGCCATGTCCGAGCCACGGCCACGTGTCCGCAGCCAACCGCCTCGCCACGGCTATATATAGGCCTCCCCGGCCTCGTCCGAGCTCACCACTCGTATCAACCAGCTCCCAGTGCCCTCCCTAGCCTCTTCCCCAAGCTCAAAGAGCTCTCCCTACCTGCCCATGGCCGGAGTCCATCCGCCGGCCACCGCCTAAATTCCCTCGTGTCAAGCTCGTCTCTCCACCCTACCACCACCAGAGACCTCCACCACACCCCTAGATCCTCCCCGCCATTTCCCTCCTCCTCTGGTAGACTCTGGCCGCGATGCCCAACTCCTCCGAAGCCACTTTCTCCGAATTCTAGACCAACGCCGATGTCAGATTTTGGGTTCCACAAACCCTTGAGAGGTTCAAACTCTGGGGTGTGTGCGAAGAACTCAACATCCCCAGTCTACCTACTTGCAAATCTCACAGCCTAGCTCGTCGAACTCAAGGGAAAGGGGAAACATCATTTTACCCATGTTTAAGCTACCTTGCGGTGTAAAACCCTACTCCTGCTTTGTGGTGGATTGGGCTCGAGGGGCTGAGGATGAACTAGTACAGTGGAGAACTACCTCAAGAGGTGTGTTCTTGAGCTCAAGTGAGCTGGTGAGTTGGTCAGGGAGGAATGGATCCGATCCCCTCTCATGATGGTAACTAGGTCCTATTTATAGTGGCCTTGGTCCTCTTCCCAAATGAAGACAGGAAGTGATCCCACAACGGCAAAATTCAAAGGGAGACAGCTAGTACATCTTATCCTGGCAAAAGTACTCTTCGCCTACAAAAGCCTTTGGTCGTGATGCTGCGGTGGGCTCGGTGATGACCTCTGTCTTGCCGTCCTAGAGGTCTTAGTCTTGTTGCATGGGAATGGAATCCTTTGGCTGGTTCCTCGGTACTTCGCTCCTGCGCTTTCCTCCTTAGAACCAAAGAGGAAACTGGTACACTGTGCCCACTGGCGTTCATCTGGCCTTGGTCGTGATGGCTCACATCACCCGAACGTCGCGAGGTGAAGCTTGCATGGAAATGTCCGCTCCTCGGGACCCGGCCTGAGGAGGTCTTGGTGTCGGCCGCCTCGTGAGGCTTGGCCCCTTGCGAGGGTCTTGAGTTATCGATGTCGAAGCTGGGACGTGCCAGGCCATTGATGGAGCCACGCCGTGGGCCGCACGTAGGCAAGTTTGGGTACCCCTATTCCAGAACACCGACAGTAGCCCCCAGGCCGAAGGAGTGCTCGGACTTGGCTTCAAAGCGAAGCCAAAGGGCAAGTGCGGAGCACCGCGGGCCCTAACCGGCTACAGTCTTGGTCGACGTGTGGCGATTGATGGGACGTGGGTGTCTGCGGTTCTCCACACGGCCTTGGCAACTGTTCCCGGCTGACAAAAAGGCTGGCACCTGTCGCTAAGCCTTCATTGCCTTCCCTTCGTCTTGCTCCAGATCCCCGTGTCCCTCTGCATAGAAAACCTCCAGATCTACCAGACCACTTCCCCTAGCTCGCGCCCGATGGCCACCGACAACGTGAGATCTTCGGCTCCGACCGCGTGCTCGGCTCCTTGGTTCGAGCCAGCCTTGAACGCGTCCACCATCGCCGAGGAGAAGCAGCTCGCCATCATGCTCCAACTGATGGCGGGCAGCAGCAACGAGGGGGGAGACAATGCTTCGGGTCGGGTCCGCCAAACCTGAATCCTTGTGCGGCACCTTCTACCCCTTCTTTCTGCACAACATATTTGCTTGGCTGTTCCCTCCATTCTCTAGTTTCTTCTATGCCATCCTTCGCCATTACGGGCTCCACGCCCTCCATCTTCACCACAACTCCATCCTTCTCCTATCAATCTTTGCCTTCTACTGCGAGGTGTTCGTGGGGGTGATGCCCTCTGTCGCACTGTTCCGCCACTTCTTCTACCTCCGGACGAGCAGCGGCTCGTGCTCTAGGTGCGCCAGCTTCATTGCGTCCAACGGCAGCAACACGATCTGTCAGACCAGGAAGAAGGTGGAGAACTTCCGGAACAAGTGTATATTCATGGACGCCAAGCGCTCCCACGCTCAGCTAGAGCTATCGACCGGCTACCGACACCCCGGGATGGATGGGCTCACGAGAAGCTCACCAACCCCCGGGCGGAGCAACTAATGGAGAGGAGGAAGGCCGTCCTGATGGCGGAGGACCCGAAGGCGGAGAGGCTGACATGTGCCATGATCGTCAAGGAGTTCCTAACGCAGTTCCTGGCACCGCTCCAAGCGCACTCACGCCCCCTGTGGAGATTCGAGGGTGTGGAAGACGACCTTCGGCTGCGCTCGGATAACTTGTTCGATGAGGAGCTGAGCAAAGTCATGCACACCTTGCTCGGGAAGGACCAGGGTGGCCCCCGGACACCTATCTCCCATTGTACCGTTGTGCTGACGAGGAGGAGATAGCCGCCGCCATGCCTATCTTCAACGAGTTGGGGCTCGTGCCGCTGGAGCCTTTCCTGCCTGTGGGCTCGCCGGTGCAGGTGTCCTCCGGCAATCCCTCCTCGGAGGCCACCTTGGAGGGGGTGGGGGAGACTTCTCCCCCACGGTAGAGCGAGCTCCTTCGTGCCTTCTATGATGAGGACCCAGACGAGCACCCAGTCGGGGAGTCGCTGTGGTTCACCGGGGTAACCACAAGATCCGGGGGGACCCCTCTGAAGAAGTTTAAGCAGGGTATCCTAAAGAGGTACAGGTCGGCGTTGCTTCCTCGAGGTGGCGCTCCTACTTCGACGCCGGCATCAATCGCAGAGTCGGCCGCGCAATCGTCCGCCCCTGAGAGCATGGCGCCGCCAATGCCCGGGAAGTTTGCACTCCTGGGAAGGAAGAGGGATTACAACGCAGTGGATCAGTAAGTGTATCTCCTTGCCCTTGCTCTTTTGATTTTGATGCAGTACTCAATATCTTCATCCTGATGCCAAGCAGACGTCGATGGCGAAGAGGAATAAGGTGGACGCTGGATCCACCAAAGCCAAGCGTCATGCTGTGGTCGCAGTGACTCCGGCTCAGAAGGACGGGACTGCCCCTCATGCTCCTGCGGTGGTGTTGCCCTCCTGAGGCTCTGGGACCCAGCCTTAGGTGAAGAAAATCCCTGTGGTCGAGCCGACTCCGGAGGCGCTTGCCCTCAGCTCGCCTGCTGGGGGCCCAAGGGCTCCGGAGCCCCCGACCCTCTGTGTTGTTGTTTTGCCACTCTTGATGCTCGCGCCGTCTCCTTTCCCATCCATCATGCCGACGAGCCCTAGTTCTTCTGTCGCGCCCGGTCTTTTGGAGGAGGCCCTCTTCGTGCTGGACCGGCTCCAGGACGATTTTCAGGATCCAGACTGGCGCAGGGCGTCGGTGCGCCTAGAGCTGGTATCGGGGTGGCTCTAGGCCATTGCGTCTGTCAGGGCGGCCTGGGGCCAAGCCGCGGCATCTGCAGAGGAGGGTCGAAAGGTGGCTGGCCTAGCCACAGCCGCCTGCGACGTGGCGTTGAAGGAAGCCAAGGTCATGGAGGAGCGGTGCCGTGCGGAGGAGGCCGAGCTGAAGACTCTTCGCGATCAGCAGGCCACCCAGGCCCGTCAGCTCGAGGTGCAGGAGGAGGAGCTCAAGGCCTGGGAAGCGGTGGTTGCCTATCATGACGCCGAGCTGGCGCAGGCAACCCGGGAGGAGGCCACGGAACGCGGCTGCCTGGAGAAGTTGAGGGAGGTGGTGAAGGCAGCCCAGGTATCCCACGCCAAGCTTTTCTCCAACGAGAAGGCTCGCCTGGAGGCCAGGGAGAAGCTCCTTGCAAAGACTGAGGAGGCGGCCGCCGTGAGGCGCGATGCCTTCGTCTCCCTCGAGATGAGGTCATGCAAGGCATTGCAGGATCTCTTCGGAGGCGAGCACAAGGAGCCGATGGCGACTCCGGAGCAGGGTCCCATCATGTTGCTCCCTGCTGGAGAAGTTCCTCGCTGTCGACCCGGTGGCTAGGGCTGATGGCAAGGACGGCGGCGACATCATCGACGATTGGGCTCCCCAGGCGAGCGACGGCGGCACCCAAAGCTGAAGAAGAGGCTTGGTGGCGGCGCTTCCCCCTGTTTCAGCCCTACAACATGTATTGTTACTCGTGGAGGCATAAGAACTTGTGCTTGGTACTTTTAAGAGACAATATGCTTTGTATTAATTTGCTAGGGCTCCAAGATCTCCCTTTTGTTTGCTTTGGTGTTCAGCGTCGGTAGGGCCCGGCCCCGCGCGTACCTCAGCCGCTATTGGATCGTTTGGATCACCAAGACGAGGCCAAGGGGTGAGGGGATAGGTGACCAGTCAGGCTCCTGAGCCGCGCTCAGGAGTCCACCTTGACGTACAAACAGCCCTCGGAAAGGAGATACAGGAGCAGGTCCTGGCAATCTACGTCGGCACAGCCTAGCCCCGCGCATACCTCGGTCGCCATTGGGTCGTACGGATCGCCAGGACGAGACCAGGGGGTGAGGGCTACGTGACCAGTTAGGCTCCTGAGTCATGATGCCTAGGAGTCCCCCTTGACGTACGAATAAACCTCGGAAAGGAGATACGGGAGCAAGTCTTGGCGTTCTACGTCGGCAGGGCTCGGCCCCGCGCATACATCGGTCGCCGTTGGGTTGTCTGGATTGCCAGGACGATACCAAGGGGTGAGGGGCTACGTGACCAGTTAGGCTCTTGAGTCGCGATGCCCAGGAGTCCCCCTTGATGTATGAATAGACCTTGAAAAGGAGATACGGGAGCAGGTCTTGGCGTTCTGCGTCGGCAGGGTCCAGCCCCGCACATACCTCAGCCGTCGTTGGGTCGTCCGGATTGTCAGGACAATACCAAGGGGTGAGAGGCTATCTGACCAGTTAGGCTCCTGAGTCGCGATGCTCAGGAGTTCCGTTTGACGTACGAATGGACTGTCATAACTTTCCTCGGCGGGCTCTCGCTCGAGAGGGGTGTGTGAAGACCAAGTCCGTGGGACCTGGCGAGATGGCGTACGCCAGATGTGACCTGAGCGTAGCCCCCATGCCCAGACCCCTCGCACTACTCTCTCGAGGTAAAGCAGCGCGGTGAGGCTAAGCATTGAGCTAGGTGGCTCACCTGAGGTTGCTGCAGCTGTGAGGCTACCATAAGTTGTGTATCACCAATGTGGAGCATGGTGCTTCTACTCTTCCACGGGCATAGCCGCTCCTCGGTCGTGTTGATTGCTAGCACGGAGCATGATGCTTCCACTGGTACGTGGGTGGGGTCTCCCTCTAAGGATAGACCCCGGGGTGTGTACAGCCCCGCCCTGACACGTGGCTTGCACGTCAGGGCTAGACGAGGTGTGTCTGGGCACTCGTGAGCCAGTGTGGGACTCACAAGGCCCTACCTCAATGCAGGTTTGCGCCTGAACTTGATTGGGAACACTTGTGATAGTCCTGCGAGATGGTTAGGCAACTTGCGCCGAGTGAATCTCCTAAGGTTATCGCATGAGAAGGCCAAACACCAATGACCCCAGGAGATGACGTGAACGGGACCAGCCCGCCAGATAGAGCTCAGCCTTTGGGTTTGTTGACACTGTAGGGACGGACCCAAGCACAGACGTCGTGCCCAGTCTTCTCATGTGAAGGTCCTGAAGAAAGACAACCGGCGCGCGGCTCCCGTGGGGACGAAGCACCGGGTTGCGCACCCTCACTCATCCGCCCGTGATTTGCTCATGCAAGAACAAGGCACCAAGGGCCATGGGATGTGACATGCATGGGAGCTGGCCCGCGAGCCAGAGCTCAGCCTCTTGGGATTAGCGATGCTATAGGGACGGATCCGAGCACAGACGCACCACCAATCCTTAATCATGAGGCGGTCGTGGGTGGGCTTGTAAGGGCATGCGACGTTCACGGCGACGAAGCACCAGACAAAAAGATGATAATCATAAAGCAACTCAAGGAAGAAGGTAAAGCTAGTTCTGATGGATGCAAGAAGGATACATGTCGCAGGGACGTACCCATGCGACTTGGGGATAATGCAGCCCAAGGGGCACCCCCAACTAAACGAACTAAAAGGTGTCACTTGGTACCGTTGTTGAAGAGATGTTGGAGTAGTTGTAGACGTGCATGGCAGAGGTCGCTCCTCATGAGCGTCCCTGGTCCTAAACCTTGGGGGCTCTGGAGGTCTGGGGGGCTCATGAGGATCTGTGGCCATCTCTGCCTGGATCGCCTGCCGCCTGGCCTCCAGAGCTGCTAGGACGCCCCACATGTGGCGCTGGAATGCAGCAGCAGCGCTCAGCAAACCGAAGAGCATGCGAACGTAGCTGTGAGGGCTGCCCTCGCATCGGCCAACACAGGACTGCCAGAACAGGTCCTAAGATGCGGCCCTGTTGAGCCCAGGAATATCAACGCAGACGTGCAGCTCCCTGTCCTTGCCAGGGAAGGGAGCCGCGCCTGGTGGTGGGCGGTGGTCGCCCCGCATAGCTCTTGCCTCCTGAATCTCATTGATTCCCTTGGTGATGATCTCCTGAGCGCTTGGTGCCTTGTGCCTTGCACTTTCTTCATGGAAGCGCACGTTGAAGCATGCCTCCACACGGTGCCCGAGCACCTCCCTCGTGACGCTGGTCAGGTCAAAGGCCCTCCAGAGGAGTGCCCCCAATCCCAGCCTGAGAGGGGCGCCAGGCATGCCATCCTATGCAAGAGGGGAAGGCGCCTCGTCCCTGGGCGCGGGGCTTGAGGCAGCATCACAAGACACCCCACCCTCCTGAGATCCTTGGTGGAGCAGCTGTTTCTTCTTCTTGAGGATGGCCACAGGAGGGTAGGCAGCACCCTCGGCATCTGGGTTCTCGACCGCCGCAGCCTCGTAGGCATGCTTGAGAAAGCACACCGTGTCCTTCTCCTCGCAGGCGACCGTGATGATGTCGCAGCTTCCTGGCATCTTGAGGACATTATAGCCATGGTGGGTCACCGCCATGAACTTGTCCAGGGCAGGGTAGCCGAGGATGGCGTTGTACGGGATATGGATGTTGGCAATGTCAAAGTCGATGAGCTCTATGCAGTAGTTGTCGCGCTTGCCGAAGGTGACAGGGAGGCGAACCTGCCCTAACATGGTGGTGGAGCCATCGGTAACGTCTGAGAAGGGTTTTGTAGACTGAAGCTAGTGGTATGTCACTTGCAGTCTCTTGAATGTCTGGATGAAGAGAACATTGAGCCCGCACCGCCATAGATGAGTGTCTTGGTGACGAGTACGTTGCTGATGATGGGCGAGCAGAGCATTGGGAGGGCGCCGGCTGTGGCCGCGTACTTGAGCTGATCGAAGGAGTCAAAGGTGATGGCGTATTTCGACCACCTGAGCGGGCGCGTTTCCTCGAGCTTGGGGAGGGTTGCGTTCACCTCACGCGCGAACTGCTTAAAGATGCGATGGGAGGCTGGGGCTTGGGAGCCGCCTAGGATGCAAGTGACCGCACGAGGCTCCTGGAAGCCCCCAGCCCCCTCGTCCTGGTGGTGGTCTTCATTCCTTCTTGATGGCGGCGGCAGCGGGGGAAGGCCAGCGTTACCCTGAGGACGTCCTCGTGAGGCTGATCCCTCCAGGCGCCCTCATGAGGGTGGCCCTGCCAGCGGTCCTTCCGAGGCTGGTCGCGTCACTGCTAACAATGGTCGCGGCCATCCCAGCGTCCTCCACCTCGGCCTCCTCCTCGACCGTAGCCTCGATCGTTACACTCGGGGCGATGACCAAGGCGCCCGTCGTGGATGGCCCTGAGCTCTTGACAGTCGTTGGTGTTGCAATTGTGCACATTGTGGAAGACGCAGAACGGGCGGCTGCCCTCGGATGACTCTCGGTGATTTCAGCCGCGCTACATCTCTGGCTCGGCCGTGAGTAGAGTTGGTCCTTTGTGCTTCACATCCTTGGCCTTGGCCTTCTTGCCTTCTGCGTCCATGTCAGGGAGCTCTAGGGGGGAGAGGCGTCCCTCCTCAGCTCTCGCGCACTTGGTTGCCATGTTGAATATCCTCAGGGTCGTGCACAGGTCCTCATGTATGGAGAGCTCCTCCTTCATCTTGATGTCACGGATGCCATCAATGAATGCTGATATGAGGGCGTGGTCCGACACCTTGGGGATCTTGAGGTGAACGTTGTTGAAGCACTGGATGTACTTCTGCATGGTCTCTCCTGGCTGCTGCTTGGCGTCGCAGGTCACCCGCGGCCGGCGGGCGGTCGCTAGTGCCCTGGAAGTTGGTGACGAAACACTCTCGCATCTCGTCCCATGAGGATATCGATCCCACGGGGAGGTTAACGAGCCACGAGCGCATGCCGTCCTTGAGGGCCATGGGGAACCAGTTCGCCATGACCTTCTTGTCGTTGTTGGCCACCTTGATGCTTTGCTCGTAGAGCTGCAGGAACTCAGCAGGGTCTGGGGTGCCGTCGTAGCGTGGAGGCAGGTCGGGCTTAAACTTCCCCGGCTAGACGACGCAACGCAGCTCTGAAGTGAATGCGCGGCACTCTACTGTGATCACGGGAGCCCAATGTGGAAGTGGAGCCTGGTCTTGGCCCTCGCGCGCCACCACCACAGGCGGTGCATGGTCTTGGCATGGCGGTGATGGGAGCGCACGCGCATCTTCTTGTGGCTGCTGCACCACCTGGCACCTTGCCTCATTGCGCGAGGGCTCCCGATGGTGTGGATCACGCCAAGGAGCCTCCCGCCTTGCCTCGATGATGGTGTCCTGCCTGTGTCGGCGTTTTGGGAACGGCGGTCCCCAGACTTACCTGCCTGAGGCCTGCTGCGTGGCAAAATCGATGGCCCAGTACGGCCCGTCTTCATCAACCAACACTCAAGACCCTCGCGAGGGGCCAAGCCTTGCGAGGCGGACGACACAAGGCCTCCTTAGGAGTGGCCTCGCCAGGCAGGCTCGCGAGGAGGCGGAGAGATCAAGGCAAGGGGTACCTCGCGAGGTTCCCATGACGCAAGCCTTGACGATCAAGACCAGGCGGGCGCCAGCCCGCGCAGTGTCCTCGTTTCCTCTTTGGTGCAAAGGGGGCAAGCACAGGCGCGGAGTACCGAGGCATTAGGCAAAGGTTTCCATATCGGTGCAACAAGACCAAGACCAGCAGGATGGCAGGACGGAGGTCACCGTGGAGCCCAAGACGGCGTTATCACCAGCACCTTTGGCAGGCGAAGACCACCTTTAGTCAGGATAGATTGTACTAGAGCTAGCCACCATAGTAGGAAGGCATGTCATCCAGAGACAGATCGAACCATACCCAAGCAGAACACCACACTAGCCAAGATCACCTCTCCTTGCGAGGTTGTTCTTCCCATGTACTGTTCATCGTCAGCCCAAGAGGCAATCCACCACCACACACAGGTGTAGGGTATTACACCACAACGGTGGCCCGAACCTGTATAAATCTAGTGTCTCTTGTGTTGTTCATCGATCTAGCTTAGGGATCATGGTGAGGCTGAGAGCGAGATTCGGTAGGAGCAGATTTTCATGCGCACCCCAGAGTTCGAACCTTAAGGGTTTTGCCAGAACCTGATATCTGACATTTGGCACGCCAGGTAGGGGTGCACCGGAATCTTCCTTCCGCTGATCTACGTCCCGTCGCTTTGTCGCATCCATGTTGGACGCCCGCTGAGCGCTGGGCTGCTCTCGCCGCTCGCGTCGCCCAGACGGCTCCTCTCGGCGGGCCTCCTCATCGTTCTCCATCGCCTGCTGCCAATGCCGCCACCGGCCGGCGGGGAACAAGCAGCAAGCATCTTCGCTGCACCCCTCGGTGCGGCGGGAAGGCCGCACCGCCACTCTGTCGTTGACCCCAGCTGGTTCGTCATCTCATGCTCTTTGCGCCCCCACGGACGTGCAGGCCGTGCTGCTCCTGGCACGTGAGCTCCTGCACTACCGCCCCGTCGACGACCTCTACGAAGAATGGCTCGCTCGCATCACCGAGCTCATCAGCGTCGTGGGGGGCTCTCCTACGTCGTCCCTCTCGCTACCTCGCCCTCCAGGCATAGGTGACGCGGCTCAGGGAGCACCTCCACCACCTCTCCCCATTGCACCAAGGCGCGCGGCCCCTGGACGTGACCCACCGCAACCAACGCCCTCGCGACAAGAAAGAAGCTGCCAAGAAATCCCTCGACCTCAAGAAGGCACTACCGTGCTTCCTGCATCAGCACGACAAGACCGCATCCCTACACCGGCGTGCCAACACCCCATACTGCCCCTGGCGGCAGTGCGCGGGTACCACCAAGAGCAAGCCCCACGTCAGCAAAGGGCTCCGGTGACCACAGCAGGTTGCCATGCCTTCACCATCGAGCTGCGCAGCATCGCCTGGTCGGGCAAGTTCAAGCCAGACCTGCCTCCTCTCTATGATGGCACCGCCGACCCCGCGGAGTTCTTGTAGCTCTACGAGCTGGGCATCGAGGTGGCCAACGGAGATGAGAAGGTCATGGCGAACTGGTTTCCCATGGCGCTCAAGGACGGTGCCCGCACCTGGCTCCTGAACCTGCCTCCCGGCTCGATCTCCTCCTAGGACGAGATGCGCAGCCGCTTCATCGCCAACTTCCAGGGCACTCGCGACCGCCCCCCGGCCGCGGGTGACCTGCGCTGCATCAAGCAATAGCCTGGGGAGACCTTGCAGAAATACATCCAGCGCTTTAACAATGCCCGCCTCAAGATCCCCAAGGTGACGGACGAGGCCATCATCTATGCATTCTCTGATGGCGTCCACGACGTCAAGATGAAGAAGGAGCTCGCCACCCACAAGGAGTTGTGCACATCTCTGGAGCTGTTCAACCTAGCGACCAAGTGCGCAAGAGCTGAGGAAGGATGCCTCTCCCTCCTCGAGCTTCCAGCTGCTGACCCAGAAGAAAAGAAGGCCAATGCCAAGGACATGAAGCGCAAAGGAGCAGCCGTGCTTGCAGCAGAACCAGACACGAAGCACGGCAGGGACCAGCCGGAGTTGTCCAAGGGCAGTCGACCATTCTGTGCCTACCACAACCTCCACACCCACAACACCAACGAATGCCAGGAGCTCAGGGCCGTTCGACAAGGAAGCTTTGATCGACGCCCCGAGCGCAATGACCGGAGCTACTGGTTCGGGCCACCGTTGTGGTGTAATACCCTACTCCAGTGTGTGGTGTGGTGGATTGCCTCGGGGGCTGATGATGAATAGTACAAAGGATGAGCAGCCTTGCGAGAGGTGTTCTTGAGCTGGTGCGATGAACTGCTTGTGTGAGTTCTATTGCCTCTTGGATGCCGATTAGATGCCCCCCTACTGTGGTGGCTAGTCCTATTTATAGACGCCCTGGTCCTCTTCCCAAATATTGAGCAGGAAGGGTGCCAACAACGGCCATTTTGAAGGGGAACATCTAGTACAAGTTATCCTGACTAAAGTTGGTCTTCGGCAGCCAAAGGCACTGGCGTTGACGCCGTCTTGGGCTCCACGGTGATCTCCGTCCTGCCGCTCTGCTAGTCTTGGCCTCGTTGCACAGAAATGGCAACCTTTGCCTGATGCCTCGGTACTCCACGCCTGTGCTTGCCCCCTTTGCACCAAAGAGGAAACAAGGACACTGCACAGGCCGGCGCCCGCCTGGTCTCGATCGTCATGGCTTGCGTCACGAGCACCTCACGAGGTACCCTGCCTTGATCTCTCCGCCTCCTCGCGAGCCTGCCTGGCGAGGCCGTTCCTGAGGAAGTCTTGTGTTGTCTACCCCGCGAGGCTTGGCCCCTCGCGAGGGTCTTGAGTCTTGCACTGATGAAGGTGGGCCGTACTGGGCCACCACTCGAGCCACGCCGCAGGCCGCAGGCAGGCAAGTCTGGGGACCCCCGTTCCCAGAACACCGACAATAGCCCCCGAGCCCAAGGCGCGCTCGGACTTGGCTTAGCGGAGAAGCGAAGGGGTGAGGACGGAGCGCCGCGGGCCCCATCAGCCTGTGGCCTTGGGCGCCGCGTGGCAGTTGATTGGACGTGGGCGTCTCCTCTTCCCCATGCTGCCTCGGCAACTGCTCGACTTGACAATTCCCTGCATGCAGAAATGGGTCATGATTACCTGTGATCGTGGAGGCTGACGGTTGGCCTCCTTTGGACTATAAGTACGGACGGGCGAGAGCCCCCGCAGTCCATATCTTCCTTCATCTTCTTCCTCTCCCTTTCTCCATGTTACGCCAATGGCGCCGATCCACCGGTTTTCAGCGGAAGAGAAGGGGAAGGCCCCCCGAGAGGGTCCGGACTCGCTTCCGCCGAAGAAGCGGCCGGTCCCCGGCCACTGCGACGTGGTCGCATGGCAGGAGAGGTCGAGGCCCTGGTACGAGCGGCCGCCGCCTGGGTTCCCGCTACCCTTGTATGCCCGAATCGAGGGCCCTGGAGAAGAAGACGCCGAGCGACACCGACAGTGCCACCGGCAACGTCGACGAGTCACTGCGGTGCGCGTCGTCCCCCCTGGAGACCATGCCGAGGGCTCTTCTCGCGAGCTTGTGCTCCATGCCGCCATGCCTCCACGCTCTTGGATTCGCCTTCCTCCCTCCTTCGCCTTCGAGATGCCGCCGAGTGGGTCTCTAGAGCTCTGGCTGCAGCATGCTGACTGCAACACCCTTGCAATCGGAGCGCAGGTCACGGTCGTTGCTCGGGGCAAGGTCTACATGACCCGGGGCTGGGAAGAGATTGCCCGGGTCTGCCGGACAGGGGGTGCCCTCGTAAATCATCTTGAATACGATGGCGCCTCCTTGATGTTCTTCAAGGTCATCAACGCGGAAGGACACCGACTGGAGTGCTGCCCCAAGGAAGGCGGCCGGGGCATCGAAGTGGCGAGGACCAGGCCTGCCAACCGCTTCCCTAGCAGCTCCTTAGGCAGCAGCGGAGGAGCCAAAGAATCCAGCGACTCCCCCGAGCTTCACGTGACTCCGGAGACGAGCGTCGACAGCTACGAGCCCTCGAGCTTGCGTCGTGCTCGGAGCAGGGCGGCCGCATCAGGCCGCCGACGCCACTGATCTGCATGGGGTCAGCGCCGGCGCCTGATGGCTCACTGTTGATGATGGCATCTCCTGTGGAGGCGCGCGTAGTTAGTGTTCCTTAGGATTAGCACATTTTGTTCCCTGCGAGGAATCGAAGAAACACCCCGCGGGGGTATGTAAGGCGCCTGCTGTCACATCCCCAGTTCAGGCCTTGCTTGTCTTTGCTTTAGCTTCCATGCATCATGTTTAAATTTCTCAGAATTTGAATTGGGGATGTTCAAACCCTAGCACCTAATGAATTCAACTAGGTTCAACTAAAAATATTTTCAATAAACCCAAAATGCTCCTTAGAAAAGTTCATGATTTTTGTTAAAGGTGAAAACCTCTGCCAAAAATGATGCACATATTTCTAGGCCATTCTGGATTTTTGAATTAAATCTTCTTGTATTTGACTTTGGGCATTTAAATTCTATAAATAATTTAAATGTTCAAATAATGTTGGAACTATTTTTGGGCAACTGAAATAATTCAGCAAGTGTCCATGAATATTTTCAGGATTTTAGGAAATGCCTTGGTATTTTTCCTAAGCTCAAAACAGAGGCAAATAATTAGAAAACAAAAACAAATTAGAAAACAGAAGAGAGGGAGAGCTTACCTGGCCTCACCTGAGCAGCCCACCTGGCCGGCCCGGTTGGCCAGCCCAGCCCACCAGCGCCTCTAGGTTGTCTTCTACCTGAGGCAGCTGCGTGGCAGCAGCAGAGCCGAGCTGCGCCAGCTCCTGCTTGCCGTCTCCTGCTTCCCCCTCACGTCTGGCGATGCCACGCACCTCCCTGCCTCTCTCTCTCACTCTCCCTGTGCTCCTCCTCCTCCTCTGTTTCTCTCTCCCGTGCAGCCCGAGCGCGGCCATCACCGCCGTCCGCACCACCGCAGCCATAGCCGACCCCATGCCTCTCCGTGCTGACCCTGCCGTCCGCCTCGACGCCGTGAAGTTTTCCCCTCAACAAGCGCAAGCCCGGATGCCCTGCAACACCGACACCACCGTCGTCTTCCTTCTCGGGCTCCGACCACCACTGTCATCGACTCGCCGCACGCAGGACGCCCCCGAGCCCGCCGAGCTTCTCTCCGACCTCGATGTGAGCTCCACTCTATTTCCCCATCCTTGTTTTGCTCGTTCCCGTGCCGTAGCACCCTCGCCCACATGCCCGAGCACCGTCGTCCGGCATGGTTGCCTAGCCCCCTCAACCCGAGCCCCTCCGCTCGAACCCGTGGCACCAGCGTATTTCTGGTGGCCCGCGGATGCCACCTAGCCCATTAGCTCCTCCCCTGGCGCACGCAGCCGCATCCCCGCGCGTGTCCGGACTCCGGCCACCGCCTCGCTCGCCACCGCTGATGCCACAGCTCACCCCAGCTCCTCTCACCTGCTCCTCTGGATGCGCGCGAACTCAAGGAACCTGTAGAAACAAACAGCGAGGCAAATGGTTGCCCGTAGCTCGATTCTGATGAACAACCGTCGTCGGATGTGCTCGGCGGCGTCCAACTCCGGTGAGATGACATGGCGTCATTAGCCTGAGGCTAATTACTGCGTTAACCTCGCCCTGTGTCACTGACAGACCGGCCCCACCACTCTAATTAACCACGGGGTAACCCCTATGTGACGCCCCCGATTCAATCGTACACTAATCATGCACGCAAACGTGTACGATCAAGATCAGGGACTCACGGGAAGATATCACAACACAACTCTAAAAACATAAATAAGTCATACAAGCATCATAATACAAGCCAGGGGCCTCGAGGGCTTGAATACAATTGCTCGATCATAGACGAGTCAGCGGAAGCAACAATATCTGAGTACAGACATAAGTTAAACAAGTTTGCCTTAAGAAGGCTAGCACAAACTGGGATACAGATCGAAAGAGGCGCAGGCCTCCTGCCTGGGATCCTCCTAACTACTCCTGGTCATCGTCAGCGGGCTGCACATAGTAATAGGCACCTCCGGTGTAGTAGGGGTCGTCGTCGACGGTGGCGTCTGGCTCCTGGACTCCAGCATCTGGTTGCGACAACCAGAAAGAAAGGAAAGGGGAAAAGGGGGGGGAGAAAGCAAGCGTGAGTACTCATCCAAAGTACTCGCAAGCAAGGATCTACACTACATATGCATGGGTATATGTGTAAAGGGCCATATCAGTGGACTGAACTGCAGAATGCCAGAACAAGAAGGGGATAGCTAATCCTGTCGAAGACTACGCTTCTGGCAGCCTCCGTCTTGCAGCATGTAGAAGAGAGTAGATTGAAGTCCTCCAAGTAGCATCTTCAAGTAGCATCTCCCAGTAGCATCGCATAGTATAATCCTACCCGGCAATCCTCTCCTCGTCGCCCCGTTAGAGAGTGATCACCGAGTTGTATTTGGCACTTGGAAGGGTGTGTTTTATTAAGTATCCGGTTCTAGTTGTCATAAGGTCAAGGTACAACTCCAAGTCGTCCTGTTACCGAATGATCACGGCTATTCGAATAGATTAACTTCCCTGCAGGGGTGCACCAACTTACCCAACACGCTTGATCCCATTTGGCCGGACACACTTTCCCGGGTCATGCCCGGCCTCGAAAGATCAACACGTCGCAGCCCCACCTAGGCTCAACAGAGAGGCCAGCACGCCGGTCTAAACCTAAGCGCACAGGGGTCTGGGCCCATCGCCCATAGCACACCTGCACATTGCGTACGCGGCCGAAAGCAGAACTAGCCCCCTTAATACAAGAGCAGGCTTACGTTCCAATCCGGCGCGCGCCACTCAGTCGCTGGCGTCACGAAGTGCTTCGGCTGATACCACGACGTCGGGATACCCATAACTACTCCCGCGTAGATGGTTAGTGCGTATAGGCTCGTAGCCAACTCAGATCAAATACCAAGATCTCGTTAAGCGTGTTAAATATCCGCGGACGCCGAACAGGGCCAGGCCCACCTGTCTCCTAGGTGGTCTCAACCTGCCCTGTCACTCCGCCACAAAGATCCACACAGAGGGCCGTCGGGACAAAGGTCCTTTCAGCCCCCAATCCGTGAATCACTCGCGGGTACTCTTCAAGCTGACCCGACTTTAGTCACCATCTGTATAGTATGTAAGTATGTATAATATATACCCGTGATCACCTCCCGAGTGATCACGGCCCTGTAGTATAGCAAGGCAGACTGACAAGAATGTAGGGCCAAAGGTGATAAACTAGCATCCTATACTAAGCATTTAGGATTGCGGGTAAGGTATCAATGACTGTAGCAGCAATGACAGGCTATGCATCAGAATAGGATTAACGGAAAGCAGTAACATGCTACACTATTCTAATGCAAGCAGTATAGAGTAGAATAGGCGATATCTGGTGATCAAGGGGGGGCTTGCCTGGTTGCTCTGGCAAGAAAGAGGGGTCCTCAACTCCGTAGTCGTATTGGGCAGCAGCAGCGTCGGTCTCGTAGTCTACCGGAGAGAAGAGGGGGAAGAAACAATGAATACAATGCAAACAAATGCATATCGATGCATGACATGACAAGTAATGATGCTAGGTGTGCCCAATCGCGGTAGTAGGTGATACCGACGAAGGGGGGGGGGACATCCGGGAAAGTATTCCCGGTGTTTCGCATTTTCGGGCAGAGGAGCCAGAGGGGGAAAGTTGCATGTTCGGTATGCTAGGGGTGTGTGGCGGACGAACGGGCTGCGTAACCGGATTCGTCACGTCGTTCTGAGCAACTTTCATGTAGAAAGTATTTTCATCCGAGTTACGGATTAAAAGATATGATTTTCTAAAGATTTAAATCATTTTCTGATTTTAATTATTTATCTAAAGCCAACATTATCCAGAACAGTGTCTGATGACGCAAGCATGACATCAGAGTGATGTCAGCAGGTCAACTGGTCGGTTAACCAGTCAAACCAGACAGGTGGGTCCAGTGGGACCCACATGTCATTGTCAGGGGCATTAACAGAGTTTTGAAACTAATTAAATGGGTTAATTAGAAGGTAGGGCCCAATAGTCAGTGAGAGATTAGGCTTTAATTAATTTATTTAATTAATTAGCAGTTTATCTATTTGTTTTTATTTGTTTTATGGGATGGGGCCCGGATGTCAGTGGCAGTAGCTGCCACATCAGCGAAGTTGACTTGGTCAACGTGGCCAGTTGGGGCCCCCAGGCCCACAGGCAGCGACCCAGGGGTGGGGCCCGCCTAGCCACGTCGGCGGACGGTGCCGGAGCGACTCCGGCGACCCAACAGAGGCGGCCCCTCGCAGGAGTTGGCCGGAACCGCGCTACGGGGCACCAAATCGGGTGCGGCCAGGCTCTTTGGAACGGCTTCTTCGCGTCGCGTCCGATGGAGGGGAGCACGACGGCGTGGGTGGCCAGAATGGTCGCCGGTGACGAGCGCGGCGGGCTGCAGTTCGGGCGCGGACGAAGATGGCGACACAGCGCGCTTCGGGGTGAAAGGGAAGGCTAGGGTGGACCTGCGCGACGCGCTGAGCACAAAGGACTCGGCCCCGTGACCATTTGGTCACCGGAAGGGCGCCAGCGACGCGCGCAGGCGGCGGCGCGGTCGGGTCCCCGACGAGAAACGCGCTAGTAGGCACGGGAAGGCTATTGCGCGGGCGCGTTGGGCTCCTAGGAACCCCAGGAGTGCAACGGCGAGTTCGGGTGTGCGTGACGACGGCGGCGAGGTACGCCGTGGCGACCAGAGCCTCGGCAATGGCGGCGGCTGGCTACAGAGCGCTAAGGGGCCAACGAAGAGCAGCAGGGGGAGGAGAAGCTCACCGTGCGGCACGCAAGATGGCCCTTGGGAGTTTAGTAGCCGAAGAGTCGACGGCGCTCATCGGAGATGCGTCGGGGATCCGAGGAAGAAGACGAGGTTGGGGCAGCATTCGATGGTGCTCGGTGTCTTGCGTCTTGACGTGGAGGCGTAGTCGAGGGAGGCGGAGTGTGCGGATGCGTCGGAAGGGCGTGGAGGTCGCGGTGGCCGCGAGTACTACGGCGGCGAGGCCATGGTG
>NC_041387.1:355256588-355322938 GCF_002162155.2 Triticum dicoccoides | reverse complement strand
GGGGCGAGGTGCGGTGGATCTGGAGGGGGGAGCGCAGGGACCGAGGCGAGAGTGGGGGGGCGAGTGGGAGGAGGAACCGAGGAGGCGTGGCGTGGCGACCTTATCCCCTCGTCTCGTCGCCGGCGAGGGGGGTTCGGTTGGGACGCGCCCTGTTCCGACCCGGGTCGGGGGAACAGGGGAAGGGGACGCGGTGCGGGAGCTGGGCCGGCTGGGCCGGCCAGGCTGGCTGCGGGCCAGGGGGGTTGGGCGGTGGCCGTGCAGGTGGGTTGGGCTGCCTGGTCCAGGGGGCTTCCCCCCTTTTTTTTGTTTTTTTGTAATTTCTTTCTTTTATTTATTTTCCCTTTCTGTTTTATTTAGTTTTAGGGTATTTAGGCATTTTATAAAATGGTGTTTGCTTCACCATAATTACCAGTGCAATATTTGGCAACCCCCGAACATTTTC
The DNA here is from genome assembly GCF_002162155.2 of Triticum dicoccoides. Taxonomy (NCBI): domain Eukaryota; kingdom Viridiplantae; phylum Streptophyta; class Magnoliopsida; order Poales; family Poaceae; genus Triticum; species Triticum dicoccoides. The sequence continues at coordinate 355,322,496 of NC_041387.1, read as the reverse complement.
GCTTTGACTTTTGAAAACTTAGGTTGTTTGTCACTAATTCATATTTTGAATTAGCAATGATTTTGAACTACCACTTAATTAGCAACAGTAACATAGATGACATGGCATCATCAAGAGAGTTTTACTGTAGCCTAATTATCCGGGCGTTACAAATCTCCTCCACTACAAGAAATCTCGTCCCGAGATTTAGGAGGTAGAAGGAAATAGTGCGGGGTATTCTTCACGCAGGCGATCCTCTTGTTCCCAAGTGGCTTCATCTTCAGAATGGTGCGACCATTGAACTTTGAGGAACTTGATCGCCTTCTGGCGTGTGCGGCGTTCAGCTTGGTCGAGAATGCGGACCGGATGCTCTTTATAGGAGAGGTCCTATTGCAATTCGAGCACTTCATGATCCACTGCTCGGATTGGGTCCTTGAAGCAGCGACGGAGCTGCGACACATGGAACACATCGTGAACCTGAGAAAGGTTCAACGGAAGCTCCAGTTGATATGCCACTTTTCCACGCCTTCCCAGAATAGTGAATGGGCCAATATAGCGAGGAGCTAGCTTGCCCTTGATCCCGAAGCGGTGAGCACCCTTCATTGGTGTAACTCGAAGATAGGCCTTTTCGCCAGGTAGATAGACCATGTCTTTATGATGACGGTCATACTGACTCTTCTGACGTGACTGAGCAGTCTTGAGATGCTCGCGAATAATGCGGACTTGTTCTTCAGCATGTTGGATAATATCCGGACCGAAGAGTGGACGTTCCCCAGTTTCTGACTAGTTCAGAGGGGTTTGGCACTTTCGTCCATATAACACTTCGAAGGGGGCCATCTTCAGACTAGCTTGATAGCTATTATTATAAGAGAACTCAGCATACGGGAGAGATTCCTCCCATTTCTTGCCGAAGGAAATAACACAAGCTCGAAGCATGTCTTCGAGAATTTGGTTTACACGTTCAACTTGCCCTTGCGACTGCGGATGAAACGCAGTACTGAATGACAGATGAGTTCCCATAGCTTCTTGGAAACTTGCCCAGAATCTTGAAGTGAATAAACTGCCACGGTCTGAACTGATAACCAGTGGAATACCGTGAAGCGAAACAATTCTAGACATGTAGAGAGTTGCAAGCTGACTAGCAGTGATCGTTTCTTTGACCGCCAGAAAATGTGCAACCTTAGAAAGTCGGTCAATGACGACAAGAATAGCATCATTACCCTTTTGCGATTTGGGAAATCCAGTAACGAAGTCCATCTCGACATGGTCCCATTTCCATTCAGGAATAGATATAGGTTGCAGAGTTCCAGCAGGCCTTTGATGTTCTGCTTTGATACGACGGCAAACGTCACATTCAGCAACATAACAAGCAATGTCTTGCTTCATGTTAGACCACCAGAATCTCTGGCGGATATCTTGGTACATCTTTGTACTACCAGGATGGATACATAGAGGCGTATCATGAGCTTCTTTCATAACCTCCTGAGTCATATTCAGGTTTTCCTTCTTACACGGCACCACTAGGCGGCCTTTGAAGTACAAGGCGCCATCATCAGCAATAGTGAAGAATGATGGTTTTCCTTCTTTGAGGTCGCGCTTAATCTTGTGGACTTCAGAGTCATACCCCTGTAATGTCTTCATGGAGCTCACGAGATCGGGTTCGACAGCCAGGGTATAGAGGGAACCCTGGGAAACAACACGGAGATTCATCTTGCGGCTCTCAGGAGGAGGGGGAGTGAGAGCACCAGGAGGAACAATATGGAGGTTCAGCTTCCTGAACTCTTCAACGAGTGAGGGCTGAACTCTGCGAACCTGGAGGTGGTTGCAGTAAGACTTGCGGCTCAAGGCATCAACCATTACATTAGCCTTGCCTGGTGTATAGGAAATACCCAAGTCAAAGTCTGCAACAATCTCCATCCATCTCTGCTGACGTAGGTTCAGGTCTGGCTGAGTAAACAGATACTTCAGACTTTGGTGGTCAGTGAAGATCTCGCAACGATTACCGAGAAGGTAATGTCGCCACTGTTTCAGTGCATGAATGACAGCAGCAAGTTCGAGGTCGTGAACTGGGTAGTTCTCTTCGTGAGGGCGCAATTGCCGAGAGGCGTAAGCAACCACTTTGCGCTCTTGCATTAGGACACAGCATAGTCCTTGACGGGAAGCGTCGCAGTAAATGACAAAGTCCTTCTTAGTATCAGGAGGAGCTAGTACTGGGGCAGAAGTCAACTTGTCCATGAGTGCCTGGAAACTTTCCTGACATTTATCTGTCCATTGGAACTTGACGCCCTTATGCAATAGGTTAGTCAGAGGCCTGGCAATCTTGGAGAAGTTCTCGACGAATCGATGGCAGTAGCTGGCGAGACCGAGAAAACTTCTGACTTGCTTAACGTTCTTCGGAGGAGTCCAATCGAGAATAGCCTGAACTCATTCAGGGTTGATGGCAATACCATCCTTAGAGATGACATGCCCGAGATAGGTTACTTCGGGAAGCCAGAATTCACATTTGGAGAACTTGGCATAAAGTTGATGCTCTCGTAGCTTTTCCAGCACGAGGCGAAGATGTTCAGCATGTTCCTCTTCGTTCTTGGAAAATACCAGAATATCATCCAGATAAACCACGACGAACTTGTCGAGGTAATCCATGAATATATAGTTCATCAGGCGAGAGAAGGTGGCTGGAGCATTGGTTAAGCCGAAAGACATGACGGTGTACTCGTAAGATCCGTATCGAGTCACGAATGCGGTCTTAGGGATATCCTCCTCACGAACACGGATCTGGTGGTAACCCAACCTCAAGTCGAGTTTAGAGAACACTGATGAACCAGCCAGTTGATCATACAGATCATTGATCCGAGGCAGAGGATACTTATTCTGAATTTTAGCTTGGTTTATAGGACGGTAGTCTTGGACCAATCGGTTTGTCCCATCCTTCTTCTTGACAAAGAGAGAAGGTGCTCCCCAAGGAGAGCAACTTGGGCGAATGAAACCACTACGAAGAGACTTATCGATTTCCTCCTTAAGCTCAAGGAGTTCATGCGGCGGCATCTTGTAGGGTCGTTTGGCTATAGGAGTGGTGCCTGGTTTCAAGTCGATGACGAATTCGACAGCTCTAGCAGTGGGAATCCCTGGGAGTTCTTCAGGAAAGACGTCTAGGAATTCACGCACGACGGGAATGTTTTCAATGCCCTCGAGTGGTGCAGCGTTCAATGCGTTTAAGGCATAAAGCCTGGCCTCGGCATTCCGAACCAGATGAGCATCGTAGCTAATTATTTCATCAGAAGGGTGTAGCAGATGGACGGTCTTAGTGGCGCAAACGATAGAAGCAGTATGCGCCTTTAACCAATCCATTCCCAGAATGAGGTCAATGTTAGGCGACTTCAGTATAATGGGCGAGGCACGAAATTCCAACCCTTCGATTTCCACAGGGACGTCAATGCCAACCATGGAGGTCTGACATTGTCCCGCGGGGGTTTTTACCACTACCGAAGTGTTCATCTGCTCAAATTTAACATCGTGCTTGTATGCAAAATCTTCTGACATGGATGAATGCGATGCACCTGTATCAAATAAAACGGATGCTGGTACTGAATTTACGAGGAGTGTACCCATCACAGTAGCAGGCTGGTCTTGAGCTTCATTCAGATCAATGTGGTTGGCATGAACACGGCCATAAGACTTGGCATTGTTGTTGCGGGCCTGGTTGTTTCCACGGCCAGTAGCTGGAAGGGCCAGTTGATTCTGATTCTGAATGCAATCCCTAGCACGGTGACCTGGTTGACCACACTTGTAGCACAGGCCATTATTGGGAGTGGGAACAGGAGCTTGGGGTGGCGGAGCTGGAAGCCTTGGCTGCCTAGTTGGAGCAGTAGGCAGACGAGGTGCAGCATAAGATTGCCTTGGGGCAGGTGCATTTGGACGGTACATGCTGTTCGGGATCCATATCTTACGCTTCTGCGAGGGCGGGCCCGAAGATGAGCCCGTGTCACGGTTGCGCCTATGAGAGCTCTGGTGTTCCTGTAGACCAGTCTCGACATTGATGGCCTTATTCACCAAGGTGGCGAAATCAGCAAAGTCATGCACTAGAAGTGCGAGCTTGATGTCAGCTTGAAGGCCGTCACGGAACTTCTCCTGTCTGCGTGCATCAGTTGCAATGTCCTCTTCAGCATAGCGAGACAAGTCCAGAAACTCTCGCTGATAAGCTTCAACAGTCTTGTTGCCTTGGGTGAGGTTGCGAAACTCACGCTTCTTCCGGTCCATGACTCCTTGAGGGATGAAGCGGGCACGGAAAGCAGCCTGGAAGTCTGGCCAGGTGATGATTGTTCCAACTGGCAGAGTACGCCTGTGGCTGTCCCACCATTGAGCTGCGGGTCCCTTCAGGAAGAAGGAAGCAAAAGTGACATAGCTGGCAGGGGTTACATCAGCAGACTCCATCTCATAGGTGATGTCACGGAGCCAGTCATCAGCATCCAGCGGCTGGGTTGAGCTGCGGTACACACTTGGGTTGAGGCGTATGAAATCCTACACAGTTGTTGTGTTTGGCTGCTGGTTCATATTGGGGCGAGGAAACTGAGCCATCATGTTCTCCATGAACTGGCGATTCATCTCAAGCTGTTGGATCATACCAGCCATGTACTCAGGCGGTGGTGGGAAGTTGCCACCACGACCACGACCAGCTGGTCTAACCATCCTGTTAATATATAACAGGGGTAGTTCAGTATTGAGAAATTTGCATAGACAAGAGTCATTCATGATGAAACATGCATAATGAAAGGAGCACGACAGATACCACATAGATAGTCGGCATAACTTACAAAAGGGGTCGGACATAGAGTTCAGTACACAGAGTTCAGTACATAGACTAAGTCATTATAGGCGGCACGCAGGCTCGCGAATGCATCTAATACTAATGAGCAAGACTACATCAGTCCCAGGAGGTACTATGAAGGTAGCTGTAACCTGACAGCTGGTAGTGAGGCAACGGATAGTCCTCCACGTCAGTGGCCTGGGGGCCGCGGATACTCTGGTGTAGAACCCGACGCTTAGGTGGCAGAACAGGACCAAGTGCGGGAGAGTAGCCTCCCACCTCTGGCCATCCGACACCGTGGGGCATCACGGTCCTGGCTGGGTAGATCGCAGAACGCGGCAGCTGTCCAGACCGGACAAAGGGGTGCAACAGCGTCAGAGCCCTGTAAAGGTGCTGACAAGTGGTGTACAACTCGTGGCGAAGAGCTCTGTTAGCCCGGTCCAGCCCATCAGCATGCAGAACCAGGTGCTGATGGTGGAAGGGCTCTCGGGTGACGGTGGAGTAGGCGGCAGTGTAGTATCCCTCCGCACCAACGTCAGATGCGATAGGAATGTGCCTGAAAGGGGAAGTGTCCAATGCCTGATACTCTCCACGAAGACGTGTTAGAGCAGCATGAGCAGCATCGTGGACTGCCATCTCGATGGTCACTCCAACACCATGAGCGGTGTGCAGCACGGTAGTGGACTCATACTCCCGAGAGTAGAGGTGGACGATGGCACGGTACTGCTCCTGGTTAAAGTCCTGGTACTCCTCGTAGACGGTGTACTCAGGGTGCCAGCGATAACCCAGATAGGTCATCATATCCGCTAGCACAGCAGGTGATCCTGAGGCACCAATGGCCGCAGTGTAGCGCACGACCTGCCTCGTGGGTTCCATCTGAAAACAAAGATGTTTCAATGGAGTCAAATGACAACATGGGCACTATTCAAAATGCTATCCTACAGAATAACTATGGCTTATCCAACTTTGGGGTGAACGTGGTAACGGGATCCTAATGTCAGAGTTAGTAAATTCGTTTAACCCGAGTAGAAAAGAGTTCAGAGTCCCAGAGTAAAGGTCGAGGAGTAAAAGATCCTAGTACCACCCGATGGCGACGTGGGCCCGAAAGGCACACAGCCAAGTTAGTAAAAGTTTTTGTAATGTCTAGACTCGACTTCGGCCAAGGAGTGTGGAAGGGGGATTCCTACAGGCAGTCGGCTCTGATACCAACTTGTGACGCCCCCGATTCAATCGTACACTAATCATGCACGCAAACGTGTACGATCAAGATCAGGGACTCACGGGAAGATATCACAACACAACTCTAAAAACATAAATAAGTCATACAAGCATCATAATACAAGCCAGGAGCCTCGAGGGCTCGAATACAATTGCTCGATCATAGACGAGTCAGCGGAAGCAACAATATCTGAGTACAGACATAAGTTAAACAAGTTTGCCTTAAGAAGGCTAGCACAAACTGGGATACAGATCGAAAGAGGCACAGGCCTCCTACCTGGGATCCTCCTAACTACTCCTGGTCGTCGTCAGCGGGCTGCACGTAGTAGTAGGCACCTCCGGTGTAGTAGGGGTCGTCGTCGACGGTGGCGTCTGGCTCCTGGACTCCAGCATCTGGTTGCGACAACCAGAAAGAAAGGAAAGGGGAAAAAGGGGGGGAGAAAGCAACCGTGAGTACTCATCCAAAGTACTCGCAAGCAAGGATCTACACTACATATGCATGGGTATATGTGTAAAGGGCCATATCAGTGGACTGAACTGCAGAATGCCAGAACAAGAAGGGGATAGCTAATCCTGTCGAAGACTACGCTTCTGGCAGCCTCCGTCTTGCAGCATGTAGAAGAGAGTAGATTGAAGTCCTCCAAGTAGCATCTTCAAGTAGCATCTCCCAGTAGCATCGCATAGTATAATCCTACCCGGCAATCCTCTCCTCGTCGCCCCATTAGAGAGCGATCACCGGGTTGTATCTGGCACTTGGAAGGGTGTGTTTTATTAAGTATCCGGTTCTAGTTGTCATAAGGTCAAGGTACAACTCCAAGTCGTCCTCTTACCGAAGATCACGGCTATTCGAATAGATTAACTTCCCTGCAGGGGTGCACCAACTTACCCAACACGCTTGATCCCATTTGGCCGGACACACTTTCCCGGGTCATGCCCGGCCTCGAAAGATCAACACGTCGCAGCCCCACCTAGGCTCAACAGAGAGGCCAGCACGCCGGTCTAAACCTAAGCGCACAGGGGTCTGGGCCCATCGCCCATAGCACACCTGCATGTTGCATACGCGGCCGAAAGCAGAACTAGCCCCCTTAATACAAGAGCAGGCTTACGTTCCAATCCGGCGCGCGCCACTCAGTCGCTGGCGTCACGAAGTGCTTCGGCTGATACCACGACGTCGGGATACCCATAACTACTCCCGCGTAGATGGTTAGTGCGTATAGGCTCGTAGCCAACTCAGATCAAATACCAAGATCTCGTTAAGCGTGTTAAATATCCGCGGACGCCGAACAGGGCCAGGCCCACCTGTCTCCTAGGTGGTCTCAACCTGCCCTGTCGCTCCGCCACAAAGATCCACACAGAGGGCCGTCGGGACAAAGGTCCTTTCAGCCCCCAATCCGTGAATCACTCGCGGGTACTCTTCAAGCTGACCCGACTTTAGTCACCATCTGTATAGTATGTAAGTATGTATAATATATACCCGTGATCACCTCCCGAGTGATCACGGCCCTGTAGTATAGCAAGGCAGACTGACAAGAATGTAGGGCCAAAGGTGATAAACTAGCATCCTATACTAAGCATTTAGGATTGCGGGTAAGGTATCAATGACTGTAGCAGCAATGACAGGCTATGCATCAGAATAGGATTAACGGAAAGCAGTAACATGCTACACTATTCTAATGCAAGCAGTATAGAGTAGAATAGGCGATATCTGGTGATCAAGGGGGGGCTTGCCTGGTTGCTCTGGCAAGAAAGAGGGGTCCTCAACTCCGTAGTCGTACTGGGCAGCAGCAGCGTCGGTCTCGTAGTCTACCGGAGAGAAGAGGGGGAAGAAACAATGAATACAATGCAAACAAATGCATATCGATGCATGACATGACAAGTAACGATGCTAGGTGTGCCCAATCGCGGTAGTAGGTGATACCGACGAAGGGGGGGGGACATCCGGGAAAGTATTCCCGGTGTTTCGCATTTTCGGGCAGAGGAGCCGGAGGGGGAAAGTTGCATGTTCGGTATGCTAGGGGTGTGTGGCGGACGAACGGGCTGCGTAACCGGATTCGTCACGTCGTTCTGAGCAACTTTCATGTAGAAAGTATTTTCATCCGAGTTACGGATTAAAAGATATGATTTTCTAAAGATTTAAATCATTTTCTGATTTTAATTATTTATCTAAAGCCAACATTATCCAGAACAGTGTCTGATGACGCAAGCATGACATCAGAGTGATGTCAGCAGGTCAACTGGTCGGTTGACCAGTCAAACCAGACAGGTGGGTCCAGTGGGACCCACATGTCATTGTCAGGGGCATTAACAGAGTTTTGAAACTAATTAAATGGGTTAATTAGCAGGTAGGGCCCAGTAGTCAGTGAGAGATTAGGCTTTAATTAATTTATTTAATTAATTAGCAGTTTATCTATTTGTTTTTATTTGTTTTATGGGATGGGGCCCGCATGTCAGTGGCAGTAGCTGCCACGTCAGCGAAGTTGACTTGGTCAACGTGGCCAGTTGGGGCCCCCAGGCCCACAGGCAGCGACCCAGGGGTGGGGCCCGCCTAGCCACGTCGGCGGACGGTGCCGGAGCGACTCCGGCGACCCAACAGAGGCGGCCCCTCGCCGGAGTTGGCCGGAACCGCGCTACGGGGCACCAAATCGGGCGCGGCCAGGCTCTCTGGAACGGCCTCTTCGCGCCGCGTCCGATGGAGGGGAGCACGACGGCGTGGGTGGCCAGAATGGTCGCCGGCGACGAGCGCGGCGGGCTGCAGTTCGGGCGTGGACGAAGATGGCGACACAACGCGCTTCGGGGTGAAAGGGAAGGCTAGGGTGGACCTGCATGACGCGCTGAGCACAAAGGACTCGGCCCCGTGACCATTTGGTCACCGGAAGGGCGCCGGCGACGCGCGCAGGCGGCGGCGCGGTCGGGTCCCCGACGAGAAACGCGCTAGTAGGCACGGGAAGGCTATTGCGCGGGCGCGTTGGGCTCCTAGGAACCCCAGGAGTGCAACGGCGAGTTCGGGCGTGCGTGACAACGGCGGCGAGGTACGCCGTGGCGACCAGAGCCTCGGCAATGGCGGCGGCTGGCTAAAGAGCGCTAGGGGGCCAACGAAGAGCAGCAGGGGGAGGAGAAGCTCACCGTGCGGCACGCAAGATGGCCCTTGGGAGTTTAGTAGCCGAAGAGTCGACGGCGCTCGTCGGAGATGCGTCGGGGATCCGAGGAAGAAGACGAGGTTGGGGCAGCGTTCGATGGTGCTCGGCGTCCTGCGTCTTGACGTGGAGGCGTAGTCGAGGGAGGCGGAGCGTGCGGACGCGTCGGAAGGGCGTGGAGGTCGCGGTGGCCGCGAGTACTACGGCGGCGAGGCCATGGTGGCGCTCGGTTGCCGTGGGGAACGAGGGGGCGAGGTGCGGTGGATCTGGAGGGGGGAGCGCAGGGACCGAGGCGAGAGTGGGGGGCGAGTGGGAGGAGGAACCGAGGAGGCGCGGCGTGGCGACCTTATCCCCTCGTCTCGTCGCCGGCGAGGGGGGTTCGGTTGGGACGCGCCCTGTTCCGACCCGGGTCGGGGGAACAGGGGAAGGGGACGCGGTGCGGGAGCTGGGCCGGCCAGGCTGGCTGCGGGCCAGGGGGGTTGGGCGGTGGCCGTGCGGGTGGGTTGGGCTGCCTGCTCCAGGGGGCTTCCCCCTTTTTTTGTTTTTTTTGTAATTTCTTTCTTTTATTTATTTTCCATTTCTGTTTTATTTAGTTTTAGGGTATTTAGGCATTTTATAAAATTGTGTTTGCTTCACCATAATTACCAGTGCAATATTTGGCAACCCGCGAACATTTTCGCTTTGACTTTTGAAAACTTAGGCTGTTTGTCACTAATTCATATTTTGAATTAGCAATGATTTTGAACTACCACTTAATTAGCAACAGTAACATAGATGACATGGCATCATCAAGAGAGTTTTTCTGTAGCCTAATTATCCGGGCGTTACACCCTATTTAGTTTTAACCTAACCACCATGGGCACACGCGTGAGCTTTGACTAAGCTGACGTGGCTGTTGACTGGGCCCACATGTCTGTGACCCAGAGAGCACTATGTCACTGACCAGTGGACCCTACTGGTCAGTTTGACCTGGACCGGCCCTGTTGACCACTGACATCATAGTGACGTCATGCTGATGCAGTTAGTCATTTTCTGTATTTAATTTAATCCACGAAATTCCAGAAAATGCCCAAAACTTCTAAAAATCATAGAAAATAAACCGTAACTCCAAATACAAAGATTTATATATGAAAAATGATCAGAAAAATCCAATCTATCCATCTGTACCATTTTCATGCATGTTAGAACAACTTTTGTTCACTGTTTAGGTCAAATCAATTGAATGACATTTAAACCTTCACATATGGAGTTTGAATTTGAACCTATGGTTCAAACCAACTTCATTTAACCTGTTGCTAGCTGCATTATCTCAAACCACAGCATATTGCCATGTCACATTCATGCATCATATTGTCGCATTGCATTGATTGTGTTTCCTCTCTCTTGCCGGTAATTGTTCCCTCTCAGTAGACGACGTACCGACGATGAGTTCGATGACACCAATGAAGAACTATATTATCTTCAGAAGTGCCAGGCAAGCAAAACCCCCTTGTTCATTCCGATACAATCCCACTCTCTCGCTCCTGCTCTCTTTTACTGCATTAGGACAACAACGACATATTTGTTACTTGCTGCGGTAGCTGAACCCCTTATCATGTGCATGACCTGTCATTGCCACAGTAAATAGATGAAACCCACTAGCATATGTAGGAGTTCTTTGAGCCCTGATGTGCCTACTCATTCATGTTTGTTTTTCATTCCTGCTACTACTTAGAGTTGAGTCAGGTCTGATTCATCGGGGATGAATTGGAGGTGTGTAAACATGTCCTACTGTGTGTGAGCTAAGTGTGTGAACACGATTTGGTAAAGGTAGTGGTGAGAGGCCATGTAGGAGTACATGGTGGGTTGTCTCATTGCAGCCGTCCTCGGGAACTGAGTTCTGTGTTTGTGATCCATGACCAGTTACTACCACACATTGGGTTCCGGTAACTCGACCCCTCTCGACTTATTAATCAACATGATCTCTGTCCAGGAGTTGCAACTAGTTTCTGGTGTTTGTAGGTAGTGTTAGTAGTCTACCAAGTGGCACCCGGTATAGGTGGGCTTGGGACAGACTAGGCACAGTGGCACGGTGTACCAAGTGGCACCCGGATGGTGGGCTTGGGAACCCTGCTCACATCGTTTGGGGCCGTGAGCGACAACCCGGCCGGATCTCCTTGAGGATGGAACCCGAATAGGCGATAAACCTGGACGAGAGACTTGTGTGGTTAGTCAGGTCGTGGCCGACTCCCACGCCAGGCTTCTGCTTGAAGGTTGCCGAGATACACGACATGTACATGGTGGTAAGTGGCGAGAGCGTGTGTGAAGAAGTACACCCCTGCAGGGTTAATATGATCTATTCGAATAGCCGTGTCCGCAGAAAAGGACTTTTGGGTTGCCTGTATAGTTCATAGACAAGTGAAAGTGGATACTCTAAAATACACAAGAGAAGTGTGAGTGCTATGGATGGCGTTCTCGTAGGGAGACGGGAGCGGATCCATAGTGGTGTATTGATATGGTGAATATGTGGACTCGTGTGCGCCACCTCAAAAGAGTTACTTGCAGTCGTAGTTCAGGTTAGCCACTGAGTCAAAGCTGGCTTGCTGCAGTTAAACCCCACCATCCCCTTGTTGATAATGATGCATATGTAGTTAGATCTGATGTAAGTCTTGCTGGGTACATTTGTACTCACGTTGCTTAATTTATGTTTTTGCAGAGAGACTTCAGTCTCGCTAGTAGTTCCATGTGGACTTCGACGTTTCGCTTGTTACCTCAGCTACGATCTTGTGCCCTCGGCAAGATCTGGTAGATAGTCAGGCTTCTCAGCCTTTTTCATTGTAGATGTCTGTACTCATACATGTTAAGCTTCCGCATGTGCTTTGACTTGTATGCTCTGAATGTTGGGTCATGAGACCCATGTTTGTAATATCTCGCTCCTTGGAGCCTACTAAATAAAATACTTGAGTCGTAGAGTCGTGTTGTGATGCCATGTTATATTTGCACATATCGAGCATATTGTGTGTATGTTATTGAAATGCTTGGTATGTGTGGGATCTGACTATCTAGTTGTTTATCCTTAGTAGCCTCTCTTACCGGGAAATGTCTCCTAGAGTTTCCACTGAGCCATGGTAGCTTGCTACTGCTTCGGAACACTTAGGCTGGCCGACATGTGTCCTTCTTCGTTCCTGTGTCTGTCCCCTCGGGGAAATGTCACGCGATGAATTCCGGAGTCCTATTAGCCCGCTACAGCCCGGTTCACCGGAGTCCTGCTAGCCTAGTGCTACAGCCTGGATTCACTCACTGATGACCGACACGTTCATTGTTGGGTCATGTATGCGTGTCCCTGTAAGTTAGTGCCACTTTGGGTTCACGACTAGCCATGTCAGCCCGGGTTCTTTGTCATATGGATGCTAGCGACACTATCATATACGTGAGCCAGAAGGCGCAAACGGTCCCGGGCCAGGTAAGGTGGAACCCGTGGGAATACCGTGCGTGAGGCCGCAAAGTGATGTGATGTGTTACATGCTAGATCGGTGTGACTCAGGATCGGGGTCCTGACAGCTTTGGTATCAGAGCTTGACTGCCTGTAGGATTACCAAGCCAAACTGGTCAAAGTTGAGTCTAGAAATGCTTTAGTTATGTAAGGGAATTAATTGTGGGATGGAACGTAAGGCTCTTTTTACTCCTTTACCTTATGCCCTTCTGATTTGAGTCATCTTATCTTTTCCTACGGGGTTAAGGAACTAGGCTCTCTCCTTCTTCTATCAGGATCACGTGTTACTAATCCGTAGACTTATAGTATTGTTGGATCCAAGCCTCAGTTTAGTTTCTACTATCTCCGTGTATTCATAGTTGATCTCAGAACCTTGTTGTTATGATGTTCGAGTGGCTATGCCACCATTTTTGTAGCATGTCTCCAATCTTTTGAGCATTTACAGCCGTTATGCTGTCCGAGTCATCCCAGGTTTCTAACGAGTCTGATGCATTTGCAAAATCCTTTCCCTCTGGTTTCAATGTCTTTTTAGGCCAGGTTAATCACACTAATTGCGATCTGTTGAGGTACTCGATTGCCTCGACATATATGTTGAAGCTATTATTATGACCCTAGATGTCTTAGGGGATCATCTAGTAATCCAGCCATGCTTTGTGTTCCCAGTGTGATGATTCTGGCCATCATTCTCGAAAGCATACCGTGATGCACTTAGTAGTAGGTATTCTACTCCTGGGTTTCTGAACCCGAGATTTCCCTACTTACTTCATGTTGTTAGTGTTGCTCGTACCTTTAGGATATTAGTAACCTTTGCGATAGTCTTCGAGGTTCGTGGTATATCATTCTTCCAATACCATGAACCATTATGGCAGAAGTTCTTTGAACCAAAAGATTGCAACCAGAATGCTCTTGATGAGTCCTCCATTCATAGTTGTGAATCTGCCAGTCCTTCCTCTTCAGCATGGGTTATCCGGAAGAAATATGCTGAATTTGTTCGGCATACTAATCCATGCATCCACAACTCAGAAAAACATATGTTCCTTTGGGTTGTCCCTCTTTAGTTGTCTTCTGACCTCGTCTATCAATTGATAGTCAGGAGTAGTTATGCATCCGTGTTCATCGATGCCACTACTCTTGTGGTCCGTCAAGCCATTCTATTTCGGAATGACTAGGAGAAACAAACTCCAGTACCTCATCCATATCCAGGATTGGGTCAAAGCAGTTGTGTTCCGCAGATCAAATACTAATCCAGCTTTTGTTCTGTTCTACCTTAGAGTATCACCATATTTATATTAAGGTTATCATGGGAATTGCACACCATCCAATGAACTCTTAATACAGTGATACTTCTCTCCATCGATATTCATTCCTTGGTTCTCGTGTTATTATAACCGGAACGCCGACAAGTGAATCATGATGTGTGAAATCTATACTCCTAGCAACTCGGTTGCTTGGTAGTTAATGGACAATACTCTCATTCTTAGCGTGTTGGTTATGGAATCATCATCCTAAGATTGATCGTGCTACCTAGTCCATATTTCTGGTGCACACTTCGATCAATGGGTTAGGATTGTGCCAATCCCTTGCTTATTTGATCATTTCGTCTTGCCTTAGAAGCAAGATTTTTCTCGAGCTTGGTAACATACCGGTGGTTCGTGATTTTCTGAATATCTTCTCGGAAGTATCACCAGGTCGCCACCTGACTGCTATGTTGAGTTTGTGATCAAGTTGGTTCCTTGTAACCACCCCTTCTCCAAGAATCTATGTTGGGTACCCCTGAGCTAGTTGGTTAAGCTGAACAACAACTTGGAGAGTTGGAGGATAAAAGCTTGTCCGACTTAGTTCATTTTAAGGGATATCTTGTATGTGTGTTGAAGAAAGATGGTATTTTCATTGATTGACCCTAGTGATTAGTTAATGGACCTACCATCTTATCCAATCTTTGATTTGAGTGTTGGCTATTCTCAAATCAAATCAGAACCAACGATGTTCGTAATGTTGTCTTATTCGTGGTTGAACCCTCGAGCATACACCATTACATCTTTTGGTCTGACCAATGCTATCACCTTGTTCACCTAGTCGTGGAATTCCATTTTATGGAAATTTTGATAAATTGTTGTTGAGCCCATCGACAACATCCTTATCCTCTCCATGATTTTGTCGGACATCAAGCTAGTGTTGGAAACTTGTGTAAGCATTTCTTCGTGTTTCGTTCATGAAGCATATGTTTGGATGAAAGAAGTGACTACCTCTGATTCACGTGTACTTGGTGAAAGTTGCCACCGTAAATTCGATAAAGTCAATGTTGTTTCCTCTAGAATCATCCCAGGTCAGTCACGCATGTGCAAAGTATACATTGGTTTGTGAGACTAGCTACCTTCATTCTATATGTATCCCTAGCATACTAAGCCACTGATTGATTTGTTCAGGGAGAAGAAGTTCCTTCTTAAGAGCATGCCTTATGCAAGGACTTTGATATCCTCGTTGATGGTTTCCAACCTGAACTTGGTAGTGTTTTATTATAAGACTACTACGTGGTCATGTTGTCTGGGACAACGTGTTCACATGTATGTAGCAGAACCAGCTCATGTTTTGGAGCTTACTACCGTAGTTTATTCCCCGAGAATCTCGCAATGTCATCTCGTCGATTTGTGTTGCAAACTTTCATTTTTCTTTCTAGACTCGATGAGTCTGGAATACCCTGACACCAACCATATCTGAATCTCAGGCAGATATGATGGTTGGAACGTTTCCCAAGAATTATAATAATGGTCTCTCTATAACCTGGTAAAGTGGATGTCGTGGCCAACACACCCAGCCGGAAGACCTGTTGTTGTAGCATCTTGATTGAGGAAGTTGGCCACCTCCCCATAAGGATTTCGTAGGATTTCCTCCCTAGTTGTCCCTTATGGATTTTTGTGTCCCCGAAGTCCGACCTTTTACTTGATGTTCTAGATATCAAACCATATCTATGAATGGGTTACAGTAGCACATCAAGGAGAACATTAGAAGCGGAGTGCTAAATGTCTCTCGGTCGATCATCCAGATTTTGTTCCCTTGGCCCCGCTAAGGTGAAATCTGAGAAGGTGTTATCTTCCTTTGCATCTGCATCCTCCATCACCATTCATCATGGTAGTAAGTTGTGTTGCCAGGATCCTTGACACGGATATTGGTAAAACCTTGATGAATATGGAAATGCTCAAATTCTTGAGAGCACGCTCAAGCGCTAGGTGTTATCACCGGCACCAACTGGGTTTGCTCTCAGCTTCCTCGGTTATGCTATAACTTCTCAAACAGTGGACTCACTCTCTACTTTTGAGCTTCTCCTCAGTTACTAAAGTCATCCCTTGTGTTGTTTTCAACAAGGTAATCCACATCATCCATTCTAATCCAAGCATGTCATTCTACCGACCCCCTCCAAATGATCGCTCGAGAATTGCCTTAGGCTGGTATAAAGAGTTTCAATGATCTCTGAATCAAAGGTAATTCTTTTGCCACTTAAGGGGATATTTCTACGAGTCACCTCTCCCAAGGTGCCCCATTATGGAATCATGGCAATCATTTCATCGCTATCTTGAAACCATTCACCACCCTCTTAAGCGTGGAATGGTTGCCTACCAATCTGAACCTCCGTCATCTGTTTCACTCCCTCCCTCTAGATGTGTGCTTCGTGTCTCAGCTCGAGAGATGTTTCAATGTCTCACTCCGTGAGTTGATCCTGAGTTGTTCGCCCTTCGATAAGATCAATCGCTCTAGAGTTTTCCTTTTCCTCTCTTTGTCATGTTAGTTGGAGTTCTCGGGGCAAGACATTGAGACAATGATGGTGATCGAGTCAACGATCTTATGAAGTGCCACCTGGACCGTGAAGATTGTGTTAGTTCGCGTTTCCCCCTTCATCCGACCCTATGCTTGAATCTCGGGACGAGATTTTTGTTTAGTGGGGGTGAGTTGTCACATCCCCAGTTCAGGCCTTGCTTGTCTTTGCTTTAGCTTCCATGCATCATGTTTAAATTTCTCAGAATTTGAATTGGGGATGTTCAAACCCTAGCACCTAATGAATTCAACTAGGTTCAACTAAACATATTTTCAATAAACCCAAAATGCTCCTTAGAAAAGTTCATGATTTTTGTTAAAGGTGAAAACCTCTGCCAAAAATGATGCACATATTTCTAGGCCATTCTGGATTTTTGAATTAATTATTATTGTATTTGACTTTGGGCATTTAAATTCTATAAATAATTTAAATGTTCAAATAATGTTGGAACTATTTTTGGGCAACTGAAATAATTCAGCAAGTGTCCATGAATATTTTCAGGATTTTAGGAAATGCCTTGGTATTTTTCCTAAGCTCAAAACAGAGGCAAATAATTAGAAAACAAAAACAAATTAGAAAACAGAAGAGAGGGAGAGCTTACCTGGCCTCACCTGAGCAGCCCACCTGGCTGGCCCGGTTGGCCAGCCTAGCCCACCAGCGCCTCTAGGTTGTCTTCTACCTGAGGCAGCTGCATGGCAGCAGCAGAGCCGAGCTGCGCCAGCTCCTGCTTGCCGCCTCCTGCTTCCCCCTCACGTCTGGCGACGCCACGCACCTCCCTGCCTCTCTCTCTCACTCTCCCTGTGCTCCTCCTCCTCCTCTGTTTCTCTCTCCCGTGCAGCCCGTGCGCGGCCATCACCGTCGTCCGCACCACCGCAGCCATAGCTGACCCCATGCCTCTCCGTGCTGACCCTGCCGTCCGCCTCAACGACGTGAAGTTTTCCCCTCAACAAGCGCAAGCCCGGACGCCCTGCAACACCGACACCACCGTCGTCTTCCTCCTCGGGCTCCGACCACCACTGTCATTGATTCGCCGCACGCAGGATGCCCCCGAGCCCGCTGAGCTTCTCTCCGACCTCGTTGTGAGCGCCACTCTGTTTCCCCTTCCTTGTTTTGCTCATTCCCATGCCGTAGCACCCTCGCCCACATGCCCGAGCACCGTCGTCCGCCATGGTTGCCTAGCCCCCTCGACCCGAGCCCCTCCGCTCGAACCCATGGCACCAGCGTATTTCTGGTGGCCCGCGGATGCCACCTAGCCCATTAGCTCCTCCCCTGGCGCACGCAGCCGCATCCCCGCGCGTGTCCGAACTCCGGCCACCGCCTCGCTCGCCACCGCTGATGCCTTAGCTCACCCCAGCTCCTCTCACCTGCTCCTCTGGATGCGCGCGAACTCAAGGAACCCGTAGAAACAAACGGCGAGGCAAATGGTTGCCCGTAGCTTGATTCCGATGAACAACGGTCGTCGGATGTGCTCGCCGGCGTCCAACTCCGGTGAGATGATGTGGCGTCATTAGCCTGAGGCTAATTACCACGTTAACCTCGCCCTGTGTCACTGACAGACCGGCCCCACCACTCTAATTAACCACGGGGTAAACCCTGTTTAGTTTTAACCTAACCACCATGGGCCCACGCGTCAACTTTGACCAGGCTGACGTGGCTGTTGACTGGGCCCACATGTCTGTGACCCAGAGAGCACTATGTCACTGACCAGTGGACCCTACTGGTCAGTTTGACCTGGACCGGCCCTGTTGACCGCTGACATCATAGTGACGTCATGCTGACGCAGGTAGTCATTTTCTGGATTTAATTTAATCCACGAAATTCCAGAAAATGCTCAAAACTTCTAAAAATCATAGAAAATAAACCGTAACTCCAAATGCTAAGATTTATATATGAAAAATGATCAGAAAAATCCAATCTATCCATCTGTACCATTTTCATGCATGTTAGAACAACTGTTGTTCACTGTTTAGGTCAAATCAATTGAATGACATTTAAACCTTCACATATGGAGTTTGAATTTGAACCTAGGGTTCAAACCAACTTCATTTAACCTGTTGCTAGCTGCATTATCTCAAACCACAGCATATTGCCATGTCACATTCATGCATCATATTGTCGCATTGCATTGATTGTGTTTCCTCTCTCTTGCCGGTAATTGTTCCCTCTCAGTAGACGACGTACCGACGATGAGTTCGATGACACTGATGAAGAACTATATTATCTTCAGAAGTGCCAGGCAAGCAAAACCCCCTTGATCATTCCGATACAATCCCACTCTCTCGCTCCTGCTCTCTTTTACTGCATTAGGACAACAACGACATATTTGTTACTTGTTGCGGTAGCTGAACCCCTTATCCTGTGCATGACCTGTCATTGCCACAGTAAATAGACGAAACCCACTAGCATGAGTAGGAGTTGTTTGAGCCCTGATGTGCCTACTCATTCATGTTTGTTTGTCATGCCTGCTACTGCTTAGAGTTGAGTCAGGTCTGATTCATCGGGGATGAATTGGAGGTGTGTAAACATGTCCTACTGTGTGTGAGCTAAGTGTGTGAACACGATTTGGTAAAGGTAGCGGTGAGAGGCCATGTAGGAGTACATGGTGGGTTGTCTCATTGCAGTCGTCCTCAAGAACTAAGTTCTGTGTTTGTGATCCATGACCAGTTACTACCACACATTGGGTTCCGGTAACTCGACCCATCTCGACTTATTAATCAACATGATCTCTGTCCAGGAGTTGCAACTAGTTTCTGGTGTTTGTAGGTAGTGTTAGTAGTCTACCAAGTGGCACCCGGTACAGGTGGGCTTGGGACAGACTAGGCACAGTGGCACGGTGTACCAAGTGGCACCTGGATGGTGGGCCTGGGAAGCCTGCTCACATCGTTTGGGGCCGTGAGCGACACCCCGGCCGGATCTCCTTGCGGATGGAACCCGAATAGGCGATAAACCTGGACGAGAGACTTGTGTGGTTAGTCAGGTCGTGGCCGACTCCCACGCCAGGCTTCCGCTTGAAGGTTGCCGAGATACACGACGTGTACATGGTGGTAAGTGGCGAGAGCGTGTGTGAAGAAGTACACCCCTGCAGGGTTAATATGATCTATTCGAATAGCCGTGTCCGCGGAAAAGGACTTCTGGGTTGCCTGTACAGTTCATAGACAAGTGAAAGTGGATACTCTAAAATACGCAAGATAAGTGTGAGTGCTATGGATGGCGTTCTCGTAGGGAGACGGGAGCGGATCCATAGTGGTGTATTGGTATAGTGAATATGTGGCCTCGTGTGCGCCACCTCAAAAGAGTTACTTGCAGTTGTAGTTCAGGTTAGCCATTGAGTCAAAGCTGGCTTGCTGCAGTTAAACCCCACCATCCCCTTGTTGATAATGATGCATATGTAGCTAGATCTGATGTAAGTCTTGCTGGGTACATTTGTACTCACGTTGCTTAATTTATGTTTTTGCAGAGAGACTTCAGTCTCGCTAGTAGTTCCACATGGACTTCGAGGTTTAGCTTGTTACCTCAGCTACAATCTTGTGCCCTCGGCAAGATCTGGTAGATAGTCAGGCTTCTCATCCTTTTTCATTGTAGATGTCTGTACTCAGACATGTTAAGCTTCCGCATGTGCTTTGACTTGTATGCTCTGAATGTTGGGTCATGAGACCCATGTTTGTAATATCTCGCTCCTCGGAGCCTACTAAATAAAATACTTGAGTCGTAGAGTCGTGTTGTGATGCCATGTTGTATTTGCATATATCGAGCATATTGTGTGTATGTTATTGAAATGCTTGGTATGTGTGGGATCTAACTATCTAGTTGTTTATCCTTAGTAGCCTCTCTTACCGGGAAATGTCTCCTAGTGTTTCCACTAAGCCATGGTAGCTTGCTACTGCTTCAGAACACTTAGGCTGGCCGGCATGTGTCCTTCTTCATTCATGTGTCTGTCCCCTCGGGGAAATGTCACGCGATGAATTCTGGAGTCCTGTTAGCCCGCTACAGCCCGGTTCACCGGAGTCCTGCTAGCCCAGTGCTACAGCCTGGATTCACTCACTGATGACCGACACGTTCGTTGTTGGGTCATGTATGCATGTCCCTGTAAGTTAGTGCCACTTTGGGTTCACGACTAGCCATGTCAGCCCGGGTTCTTTGTCATATGGATGCTAGCGACACTATCATATACGTGAGCCAAAAGGCGCAAACGGTCCCGGGCCAGGTAAGGTGGCACCCGTGGGAATACCGTGCGTGAGGCCGTAAAGTGATATGATGTGTTACATGCTAGATCGGTGTGACTGAGGATCGGGGTCCTGACACCTGCCATGTCTTTTGTGAATATTATATCCTTATTATGAATCGATGCGAGATGCTTGTCCTGTCCCGGCTTGGCTCCCCTTTCTATCCTCACGAGGGCTTGGTGCTCTACGGTGACAGGTCCCGGTCCCTAGGCGGGCTTCAGCCGTCGCTGGTAAGCCAGGTCGTGATGTCGTGGTCAAGGCCAGGAGATGAGCGGCCCAAGGTCCAGTAAGAGCCCCGAAGTTGCGATGCTCAGGAGGTCCACTTTAGCGCTCAAGCAGCCTCCTCTAGGCAAGAAAGGTAGGCAACGTTGCCGTGACAGAGCTGCACTAGGCGAGGGTTTAGCATTGCATTGATTTAGCTTTCACTGAGGCGTGAATTAGCTCATGAGTTTGGAGTAGTTCTTCGGCGAGGTGCCGTGCCTGCGCGTCGACAGCTGGGGTATTGCTGGGTCAGGTCCTCGTGAGCTTCTCCCCTCTTCCCCGCTTTACGTCCTCAGGTCCCGGCCCCCGAGCAAGCTCAGCCGCCGCTGGCATGACAGGTCGCGATGCCATGGGTCAAGGCCAGGGGATGAGGGCTGGAGAGCCAGTAAGAGCCCTTAAGTTGCGATACTCAGGCACCCCCTTTTAACGCGCGAGTGGATCGTCCGGGAGAGAGGGAGAGGGAGCTCATGACGCCCCCCACGTTGTTCCTTAGGCGGATCATGTACACCAGCACAACGAAAACAAGGACTGCCATTATGGTTGCCAGCCAGCCATTGGTTGCTCCGAGGTAGTGATTGAGGCACCGAGGGCCTGGTGAGGTAGCGCTATGCGGGGCTGCCACGGCCAGAGCTCGACCACTCAGATTTGTCGGTGTTGCAGGGACAGACCCATGCGCAAGCGTCATGCCAGAGCGAGCGGCTCCAAAGGTAGGTGTCAATCGAGTAGGCGATTATCTCAAGCAGGTTAAGCATGAAGAAGCAAATCAACTTAGATAGATGTAGAGAAAGTCAAACGCCACTGGGTCAGGCCCGAGCGACTCGGGGATGATGCAGCCTGAGGGGCGCTCCCAACAAGGTAAGCTGAAGACAGAAGCAAAATGGATACATGTCGTGGGGACAGACCCACACGACCTGGGAATGATGCATCCCTGAGGGAGCTCTTAGCTGAAATGAAGCTTGAAAGAAGTCACTTGATACCATTGCAGAGTGAGTGCCGGAGCAGCTGACGATGCGTGGTGAAGAAGCCAATCCTCACGAGCCCTCGGGGCTCCGAACCTCAGGAGGCTCGTGAGGTCCGAGCGGCTCGGCGAAGTCCATCACCATTTCCTCCAGAAGCACACGATGCTTGGCCACCTGAGCTTCCAGAATGGTTCTCATCAGGCGCTGGTGGGTTGCAGCCGCGTTCGGCAGGCCGAAGGGCATGCGAACGTAGCTGTGCGGTGGACCCTTGCAACACCCCACGCGCGGAGGCCAGAAGCACTCCTGAGACGCAACTCGATTCAGCCCTGGGTAGTCGATGCAGACACGCAGCCCGCCATCCTCGCCTGGATGGGGAGCTACGTTGGACAGGTGACGATTGCTGCGCATGACTCTTGATTCCAGCAACTCCTGAGCGACCATGGTGATGAACTCCTGAGGGTTGGGCCCTCCTTTCCTCATGCCTTCCTAAGGGAAACGTGCCGCGAAGCACGCCTCCAAGGGGTGCCCGACCGCCTCCCTCGTGACCTTGGCAAAGTCAATGGATCCCCAGGAGAGAGCCCCCGAGCCTTTCTCGAGGAGGGCGCCGGGGCGCGCCTTCCTATGCGATGGAGGGTGGTGCCCCTTGGATGGGCGCATGCCCGGATGTGGCGCATCTGGAGGTGCCTGCCTCCTGTGGCCTTGAGCCAGGTGATGTCTTCTTCTTCTTGGGAGCTGCTTCAGGAAGGGTTCCACTCTTGCTATCTGGGTCCTCGATCGACGCTGCTTGGAAGGCGCGCTCGAGGGAGCACACCGCATCCTTCTCTTCACAGGGGACCGTGATGACCCCGCCACTTCCTAGCATCTTGAGGACGTTGTAACCATGGTGAGTTACTGCGATGAACTTGGCCAGGGCTGGATACCCGAGGATGGCATTGTACGGCAAGCGAATGTGGGCGACGTCGAAGTCAATGAGCTCGGTACGGTAGTTCTTGCGTTGTCCAAAGGTGACAGGGAGGCGGACCTGCCCTATCGGGACAGTGGAACCATCAGTGACTCCTGAGAAATGCTTGGTTGGTTGAAGATGATCATATGGCACTTGAAGATTGTTGAACGTGTCGACGGATAGGATGTTGAGTCCTGCTCCGCCGTCGATGAGGTCCTGGTAACTTGCACATTGCTGATGACTGGGGAGCAGAGCATCAGGAGGACAACAGCTGTTGCTGCGTAATTGAGCTGATCCGCTGAGCTGAACGTGATGGCGCACGCGGACCACCTGAGAGGGCGCGTGGCCTCAAGCTTGGGGAGGACTGCATTCACCTCGCGAGCAAACTGCTTGAAGATGCGCTGAGAGGCTAGGGCCTGAGCGCCGCCCAAGATGCAAGCGATTGCATGTGGCTCCTGAAAGCCCCTAGCCCCCTCGTCCTGATGATGGTCTTCATTCCTTCTTGGCAGTGGTGGCAGAGGAGGAAGTCCTGCATTGCCTTGCAGGCGATCCTCACGAGGCTGATCCCTCCAAGCCCCCTCGCGAGCTGGTCCTGCCAGCGGTCCTCGCGAGGACGGTCATGCCACCCTTGGCGAGGGCCACGGTCGTCCCATCGTCCTCCACCTCTTGCTCTGCCTCGGCCATAGCCCCGATCGTTGCACTCGGGGCGTCGACCGACACGACCTTCTCGCACGGCCCTGAGCTCTTGGCATTCGTTGGTGTTGTGGGCATGGAGATCGTGGTACACACAGTACCGGCTGCCCTTGGACGACTCCGGCAGGTCCCTGCCGCGTATCATGTCCGGCTCTACTGCGAGCACAGCTGCTCCCTTGCACTTCACATCTTTGGCCTTGGCTTTCTTCTCTTCTGGGTCTGCTGCTGGGAGCTCGAGAAGGGAGAGGCGTCCCTCCTCAGCCCTTGCGCACTTGGTCGCCAGGTTGAACAACTCCATAGATGTACACAGATCTTCGTGGATTGCCAGCTCCGCCTTCATCTTGACGTTGCGGACGCCATCAGACAACACCGAGATGATGGCCTCCTCGGTCACCCAGGGAATCTTGAGGCGAGCGCTGTTGAAGCGCTGGATGTACTTCTACAAGGTCTCTCTGGGCTGCTGCTTGATGCGGCGTTGGTCACCCATGGCCGGCGTGTCAGGACCCCGACTCGATGTCACATCGATCTAGCCGGTAACACCTCATATCACTTTGCGGCCTCACGCACGGTATCCCCACAGGTGTCGCCTTACCTTTGCCCGGGACCGTTTGCGCCTTTTGGCTCACGTATATGATAGTGTCGCTAGCATCCATATGATAAGGAGCCCGGGCTGACATGACTAGTCGTAAACCCAAAGTGGCACAGACTTACAGGGACAGGCATCCATGACCCAGCTTCGAACGTGTCGGTCATCAGCAAGTGGGTCCGGGCTGTAGCACTGGGCTAGCAGGACTCCGGTAAACCGGGCTGTAGCGGGCTAACAGGACTCCGGTACTCAATGCGTGACATTTCCCCGAAGGGACAGACACCAGAACGAAGAAGGACACATGCCGGCCAGCCTAAGTGTTCCAGAGCAGTAGCAAGCTACCATGGCTCAGCGGTAACACTAGGAGACATTTCCCGGTAAGAGAGGCTACTAAAGATAAACAACTAGATAGCCAGATCCCACACATACCAAGCATTTCAATCATACACACAATATGCTCGATATGTGCAAATACAACAAGGCATCACAACATGACTCTACGACACAAGTACTTTATTTAAGGCTCAGAGAGCCATACATAACATACACAAAGGTACGGGTCACACGACCCAGCATTCAAGTCATACAGTCATACAAACTAGCAGCGGAAGTAACTTGTCTGAGTACAGACAACTAGTAAAATAAAAGAGGCTTGGAAAGCCTAGCTATACTACGTGGTCCTTCACAAGCTCAGGATCACCACCTGGGCCTTAGCCTACTCATTGATGTCAACGTCTACGTAGAACCCATCAGAAGGGGTTGCAGCGTCTTCTGTAAAAATGTAAATTATAGCAACATGAGTACAAAGGTACTCAGCAAGACTTACATCAGATCCTACATACATGCATATTATCAAGAAGGGTTGGTGGAGTTATTGCAGTAAGCCAGCTTTGACTCTTGGCTAGGCTAACCTACGAGACTCCAACTTGAAATGGTTTTGCGCACACGAGTCCACTACTCTCCACTTCAATACACTACCGAGGATCCACCTCCGTCTTCCTATGGAAGAGCCATCCTTGGCACTCACACTTATCTTGAGGCTTTTAGTAGTTCCCATTTACTTGTCTATGAACTGTATAGGCAACCAAGTAGTCCTTTACCGCGGGCGCGGCTATTCGAATAGATCATGATAACCCTGCAGGGGTGTACTTCTTCATACATGCTCTCACCACTTACCGTCGTTTACACGACATGTACTCGGCAACCTTCAAGCGGAAGCCCAACGTGGGTGTCGGCCACGACCTACCTAATCACCTAAGCCTCCAGTCCAGGTTTATCGCCTATCCAGGTTCCATCCGCAGGGAGTCCGGCCGAGGTTTCCCATACGGCCCCGAATGATGTGAACAGGGTTCCCGAGATACCTAACGGGTATTCGGTACACCCGGCCACGTACCTACCGAATCACAGCCCACCCCTACGGTCAGCGCTGTCCACGGCCTCCAGTAGGCTACAAACACCAGAAACTACTTGCAACTCCTGGACGGAGAACTAGGGTGAATAAGAAGCCGAGAGGGTCCATTGGTTTCGGGCCCAATGCATGGTAGTAGCTGATTCTTAAATCACACATACAGATCTCAGTGCTTAAGGTCGGCTTCAATGAAACAACCCACCATGTACTCCTACATGGCCTCTCATCGATACCTTTACCAAATCGTGTTCACCACACCACTATCATTACCGACATAATCATTTCACTCTAGCCCATCACCCAGATGAACCAGACCTGACACGACTCTAAGCATAGCAGGCATAGCAAGGTAGGAACAACACATACATATGGCTCAATCAACTCCTACACATGCTAGTGGTTTCATCTAGTTACTGTGGCAATGACAGGTCATGCAGAGGAAGTGGGTTCAACTACCGTAGCACACAGCAGTTTGAAACGCGTTGTCTTAATGCAGTAAAAGAGAGCAGGAGCGAGAACATGGGATTGTATCGATATGATCAAATGGTTGGTTGCTTGCCTGATGGTTCGATGCACTGATACGGTTCTTCGTTAGGGTAATCACGATACTCCTCGGAGGAAGATCCTGCCGCAAGGAACACCGATACACAACCATCACCAAACAATGTGCAACAATATGATGTATGCATGAAACATAGCAATATGAGTGTGTTGGGCTAATGCAGCTAAGACCAGAAGGGTTTGAACCAATTTGAATCAAAGATTCAAATTTCAAACTCAAACATGGCCTTTTTAAAGTGCTTTTCCTTGTTCTGCATTAAACATCAGGTTAACTTGTTTAATCATGCATGAAAATAGTACAGATGGATAGATTGGATTTTTCTGATCATTTTTCATATATAATTTGTCTGATTTGGAGTTACAGAATAAAAGTTATGAATTTTTTAAAGTTTAAACTATATTCTGGAATTTCCTATATTAGATTAATTCCAGAAAATCAATTATTGCGTCAGCCTGACGTCAGTGTGACGTCAGCAGGTCAACGGAACACGTCCGGGTCAAACCTGACAGTGGGTCCCGCGTGTCACTGTGATTAGTTTAATTAAAGTTTAAATAAAACTAAACCTGTTTAATTAACAGGGCTGGGCCCCACCTGTCATTGACTCAGGGGAGTCAACCAGGGCCCACCCGTGGTCAAACCCGGGTCGGCTGCACCGGCGTTTAGCCGCCGGCGAGCCCGACGCGGCGGCGGAAGTGGTTTTGGCCGTTTCGGCCACCAAATGGGTCGCAGAGACCACCGGAGTGGAGCTGAGGACGAGCCGCAGCTCTTGCTGGAGTCCGTTGGGGTCGGGGTGGCCGGAGTTGGAGCCGGCGACGACTTTGGCGGCCACCGGGGTTCGGCCGAAGACGAACTTGACGCTAGAGGGGTCAGTGAGGCTCGGGGAGTGGCTAGCTAGGTGCTAAGTGACACGGTGAGCATGATGGACACCGTAGAATGGTCGGAGGGTGACCGGGAGCACGTCGGCGATGAGCTCCACGGCGGTGGGTGCGGTTGAGCTCCGGGAGGTCGCTACATGGCTCGGGAGCAAGAACGGAAGGGAGGGGAAGATGGCTAAGCTCACAGTGAGTGCGACGAAGCCCTTGGTGTGGCCGGAGATGGACCGGAGCGACGATGGCGTTGAAGGGGATCTCTGGCGACGGCGGTTCGGGCGAGGTCGTTGCGGTGGACTCGGGCGTTGCGAGCGCTCGGGGCTCGGCTTGCTCGATGGAGTGGACAGCGGCGGAGCTCCTAGACACGATGAGAGGACGCACGGGCGGCGGGGAGCACGGCTACGATGAAGGCACGGCGATGGTGGCGTTGGTCATGGCGGGGGAGCGCAAGGGGGAGGAGCTGGAGAGGAGACGGGGTGTCTGGGGGGTTCGGGGGAGCGAGGGAGGCCGGTCCACGACGTCACCGGGCGAGGGGAGCGGCGAGGCGGCGAGCAGGTGCGTGGCGCGCGCTGCAGTCGCCGTCGGGCACCTGCCTGCCTGCCTGGCCGGCAAGCAGCTCGCTGGAGCGGCGCTGGGCTGGGCCGGCAGGTGGGCTGGGAGCAGGCGCCAGGTAAGTTTTTTCCCTTTCTTCTGTTTTCTGTTTTTTTAATACTTCTGCAACTTTGTTGAATTAAATAAAATACTTAGGCAACTCCTAAAATCACCAAACTACTCCTGGTCCATAGTTGGATTATTTCCAACATGAAACATTTTAGTTTGGAGATATTTGAGCATTTAAATATTTTATATAATTTTAAATGCCCAAATTCAAATATTTATGATTTAATTCAAAAACCCTAAGATGGCCTAGGAAAATGTGCACCACTTTTGGCAGAGGTTCTGAACCAAGACAAAAATGATGGGCATTTTAGAAGGGCATTTCAGGTTCATTGAAAAAGTTTTTAGTAAACCCTAGTTGGTTTCAGAGGGGACTGGGGGTTCTGTCATCCCCATTTCAGGTTTCTGATGAAAGAGTAAACATGATGCAACACTCTAATGCATGGCTAACTAGGGTGTGACACGGCGGACGGTCGCGAGTGCCCTGGAAGTTGGCGAGGAAGCGAGTGCGCATCTCGTCCCAGGAGGAGATAGTGCCAGGAGGCAGGTTCAGGAGCCAGGTGCGGGCGCCGTCCTTGAGCGCCATGGGAAACCAGTTCACCATGACCTTTTCGTCCCCGTTGGCGGCTTCGATGCCCAGCTCATAGAGCTTTAGGAACTCTGTGGGGTCGGCAGTGCCGTCGTAGCGAGGAGGCAGGTCAGGCTTGAACTTGCCTGGCCAGGCGACATTGCGTAGCTCGGTGGTGAAGGTGCGGCAGCCTATGGTGGCCACCAGACCTCTCGGCTGATGCGGGGCTTGCTCCTGGGGGTTCCTGCGTGCCGCTGCCTGGAGTAGCGCGGGGTCTTGATGTGCTGGCGCAGGGATGCGGTCGTGGTGCACCGGTGCCGAGAGCACGCGTGCACCTTCTTGGGGACGAGGGATTTCTTGGCAGCTCCTTTATTGTCGCGCGGGCGCCGGACGCGGTGGATCTCGTCCTGGGGCCGCGCGCCTTGGAGCCAGGGCGCCTTCTTTGGGAGGAGGTGGTGGAGGCACCACCTAATCTGTGCCTCCTGCGCGGGATGGAGGGCGAGGCAGCGAGAGGGACGGCGCAGGGGAGCCCCCTACGGCGCTGACGAGCTCGGTGATGCGAGCGAGCCACTCCTCGTAGAGGTCGTCGATGGGAAGGTAGTGCAGGAGCTCACGCGCCAGGAGCAAGGCGGCGTGCGCGTCCGTGGGGGCGCGACGGGCATGGGACGACGAACCAGCTGGAGTCAGCGACGGGGTGGCGGTGCGGCCTTCCCGCCGCACCGAAGGATGCCGCGACGAGGCCTGCTGCTCGTTCCCCGCCAGGCCGGTGGCGACGTTGGCGGCAGACGACGGGGAACGACGGGGACACCCACCGACGGGAGCCGTCTGGGCGACGCGGGCGGCGAGAGCAGCCCGACGGTCGGCGCGAGCCCGGCGAGCGTCAGCCATGAACACGACGGAAGATCGAACGCGAAATAGCTGAAGAAAGATTCCGGCGCACCCCTACCTGGGGCGCCAAATGTCGGATGTTGGGTTCCGGCAGACCCTTAAGTTTTGAACTCTGGGGTGCGCACGAAGATCTTCCCCCTACCGATTCACGTCTGATCGCCTCACGAGAATGTAAGCTAAAACGATGAACAACACGAGGGACACAAGATTTATACTGGTTCGGGCCACCGTTGTGGTGTAATACCCTACTCCAGTGTGTGGTGTGGTGGATTGCCTCAGGGGCTGATGATGAAGAGTACAAAGGATGAACAGCCTCGCGAGAGGTGTTCTTGAGCTGGTGCGATGAACTGCTTGGGTGAGTTCGATCGCCTCTTGGATGCCAATCAGATGCCCCCGTACTGTGGTGGCTAGTCCTATTTGTAGAGGCCCTGGTCCTCTTCCCAAATATTGAGCGGGAAGGGCGCCAACAATGGCCATTTTGAAGGGGAACATCTAGTACAAGTTATCCTGACTAAAGATGGTCTTCGGCTGCCAAAGGCACTGGCGATGACACCGTCTTGGGCTCCACGGTGACCTCCATCCTGCATCTCTGCTGGTCTTGGTCTCATTGCACTGAAATGGCAACCTTTGCCTGATACCTCGGTACTCCACGCCTGTGCTTGCCCCCTTTGCACCGAAGAGGAAACAAGGCCACTGCGTAGGCCGGTGCCCGCCTGGCGCCTACCTGGTCTCGATCGTCATGGCTTGCGTCACGAGCACCTCGCGAGGTACCCTGCCTTGATCTCTCCGCCTCCTCGCGATCCTGCCTGGCGAGGCCATTCTTGAGGAAGCCTTGTGTCATCCGCCCCGTGAAGCTTGGCCCCTCGCAAGGGTCTTGAGTCTTGCGCTGATGAAGGTGGGCCGTACTGGGCCACCACTCGAGCCACGCCGCAGGCCGCAGGCAGGCAAGTCTGGGGACCCCCGTTCCCAGAACGCCGACAACTACGACCAAGGAGGAGGGCGTGGCGGAGGACGATGGGACGACCATGGCCCTCGCCAGGAGTGGCGTGACCGACCTCATGAGGATCGCTGGCAGGACCAGCCTCGTGAGGGCGCCTGGAGGGATCGGCCTAGCAAGGACAGCCTGCAGGGCAACTCAGGCCTTCCTCCTCTGCTGCCACCGCAAAGGAGGAAATACGACCATCACCATGACGAGGGGGCTGGGGGCTTCTAGGAACCATGCTCTATCGCTTGCATATTGGGCGGAGCTCAGGCCCCAGCCTCTCAGCGCACCTTCAAGCAGTTTGCTCGCGACGTGAACGCAGTCCTCCCCAAGCTCGAGGCCACGCGCCCGCTCAGGTGGTCCAAGTGCACCATTACCTTCAGCTCGGCAGATCAACTCAAGTGCCCAGCTACTGCTGGCGTCCTCCCGATGCTTTGTTCCCCAGTCATCAGCAACATGCAAGTCACCAGGACCCTCATCCATGGTGGCGCAGGGCTTAACGTCTTGTCCGTCGAGATGTTCGACAACCTTCAAGTGCCATATGATCAGCTCTAGTCAACCAAGCCTTTCTCAGGAGTTACCGACGGTTCCACCACCCCGATAGGGTAGGTCTGCCTCCCTGTCACCTTCGGCAAGCGCGAAAACTACCGCACCGAGCTCATCGACTTCGATGTCGCCCACATCTACCTGCCGTACAATGCCATCCTTGGTTATCCAGACCTGGCCAAGTTCATGGCGGTGACCCACCATGGCTACAACGTCCTCAAGATGCCAGGAAGCGGCAGGATCATCACGGTCCCCTGCGAAGAGAGAGATGCGGTGTGCTCCCTCGAGCGCGCCTTCCAAGCTGCATCAATCGAGGACCCAGACAGTAGGGGCGAGAACCCTCCTGAGGCAGTCCCCAAGAGGAAGAGGACACTGCTCAGCTCAAGGCCACAGGAGGTTGGCATCTCAGGAGGTGTTGTGTCAGGATTAGCGCCCATGCAAGGGGCGCCTCCCTCCATCGCATAGGAAGGCGCGCCTGGTGCCTTCCTCGGGTAGGGCTTGGGGGCTCTATTCTGGAGGGCCTCGGACTTTGCCAACATAACGAGGGAGGCGCTCGGGCACCACTTGGAGGCACGCTTGGCGGCACATTTCCCTCAGGAGGTCTCAGGGTGTGGAAATCCCAACGTTCAGCAGTTCATCACCAAGACCACTCAGGAGCTTCAGGAAGCAAGAGCCATGCGCGGCGACCGCCGCTTGCGTGGCGTGGCCCCCCATCCAGGTGAGGACAGTGGGCTGCGCGTCTGCATCGACGTCCCAGGGCTCAATTGAGCCGCATCTTAGGAGCGCCTCTGGCCTTCGCGCATGGGACGCTGCGAGGGTCCGCCACATAGCTACGTTCGCATGCCTTTCGACCTGCCGAATGCGGCTGCCACCTTCCAGCGTCACCTGCGGAGCATTCTGGTGGCTCAGGAGGCCAGGCATCACGCCGTCCTAGTGGAGATGGAGACGGTCCTTGAGGAGCCACCTGGACCCGCAGTGCCTCTCGAGACTCAGAGCTCCAGCGGCTCGTGAGGGTCGGCCTCTTCACCGCACATCTTCAGCTGCTCCAACACCCCCTCTACAATGGAACCAGGTGACATCTTCCAAGTTCATTTAAGCTGGGAGTGCCCTCAGGGTTGCATCATTCCCAGGCTGTGTGGGTCCGTCCGTGCGGCATGTATCCCTTTTTCTTATGTCTTCGGTTTACCTTCCCGGGGCGCCCCTCGGACTGCATCATCCCTGAGCAACTCGGGCCTGACCCGGTGGCATGTATCCATCCTGCGTTTACCTAAGCTGATTTGCCTCTCATGCCTAACCTGTCTGTGATTGTCACCTACCACCTACCATGGGCCTCCTCTCTCTGATGGGGTCTCCTGAGCATCGCGACTCAGGAGATCTTACTGGCTCTCCAACCCTCACCCCCTGGCCTTGACCACGGCATCGCGACCTGGCATACCAGCGGTGGCTGGGCTCGCTCGAGGGCTGGGACCTGAGGACGCAGAGCATTTGTATCTAACCATCTTGTAGGAACACACAGCTGTCAAAGATCCAAGACCAGGCATAACCCGCCTTGAGGTAGGGCATCGTGAGTCCCGCGATGGCTCACGTGTGCCTAGATACACCTCGTCTAGCCCTGCCATGCAAGCCACGTGTCAGGGCGGGGCTGTACACGCCCCGGGGGCTCCTCCCGAATGGGAAGTGCTATGTCTTGAGCTTGCATTGGTTTTCCTTGAAGAGGAAAGGGTGATGCAGCAATGTAGCGTAAGTATTTCCCTCCGTTTTTGTGAACCAAGGTATCAATCCAGTAGGAGGCTCCTCAAAAGTCCCACGCACCTACACAAACAAACAAAG
The DNA here is from genome assembly GCF_002162155.2 of Triticum dicoccoides. Lineage (NCBI taxonomy): Eukaryota > Viridiplantae > Streptophyta > Magnoliopsida > Poales > Poaceae > Triticum > Triticum dicoccoides. Next base: position 355,290,103 of record NC_041387.1, on the reverse strand, counting down.
AACTCGCAACCAATGCAATAGAAGGGTTGTCAATCCCTTCACGGCCACTTGCGAAGGTGAGATCTGATAGAGATAATATGATAAGATAAATACATTTTTGTTATTTTATAATATAGATGCAAAAAGTAAAGATGCAAATAAAAGTAGATTGAAAGCAAATATGATAAAAGATAGACCCGATGGCCATAGGTTTCACTAGAGGCTTCTCTCAAGATAGCATAAGTATTACGGTGGGTGAACAAATTACTGTCGAGCAATTGATAGAAAAGCGAATAATTATGAGATTATCTAGGCATGATCATGCATATAGGCATCACATCTGCAACAAGTAGATCGACTCCTGCCTACATCTACTACTATTACTCCACACATAGACCGACTCCTGCCTGCATCTAGAGTATTAAGTTCATCAAGAACAGAGTAACGCATTAAGCAACATGACATGATGTAGAGGGATAAACTCAAGCAATATGATATAAACTCCATCTTTTTATCCTCGATGGCAACAATACAATACGTGCCTATCTGCCCCTGCTGTCAAGGACACCGCAAGATTGAACCCAAAGCTAAGCACTTCTCCCATGGCAAGAAAGATCAATCTAGTAGGCCAAACCAAAATGATAATTCGAAGAGACTTGCAAAGATAACACAATCATACATAAAAGGATTCAAAGGAGATTCAAATATTTCTCATAGATAAACTTGATCATAAACCCACAATTCATCGGATCTCGACAAACACATCGCAAAAAGAGTTTACATCGAATAGATCTCCACAAGAGAGGGGGAGAATATTGTATTGAGATCCAAAAAGATAGAAGAAGCCATCTAACTAATATCTATGGACCCGAAGGTCTGTGGTAAACTACTCACAACTCATCGGAGGGGCTATGGTGTTGATGTAGAAGCCCTCCATGATCGATTCCCCCTCCGGCGGAGCGCCGACGAAGTCTCCAAGATGGGATCTCGCGGATACAGAAGGTTACGGCGGTGGAAATTGTGTTTCGTTGGCTCCTTGGATGTTTTTGGGGTACGTAGGCTTATATAGGAGGAAGAAGTATGTCGGTGGCCGCCCGAGGGGCCCACAAGAAAGAGGGTACACCCTGTAGGTGTGGGCGTGCCCTCCTATCTCGTGGCCGCCTCGGCTGCTTCCTGACTTGCACTCCAAGTCCTCTAGATCATGTTTGTTCCAAAAATCATGCTCCTGAAGGTTTCATTCCGTTTGGACTCTGTTTGTTATTCCTTTCTTCGAAATACTGAAATAGGCAAAAACACAGCAATACGGGCTGGGCCTCCGGTTAGTAGGTTAGTCCCAAAAATGATATAAATGTGTAAAATAAAGCCCATAAACATCCAAAAGGGGTAATATAATAGCATGGAACAATAAAAAATCATAGATACATTGGAGACGTATCAAGCATCCCCAAGCTTAATTCCTGCTCGTCCTCGAGTAGGTAAATGATAAAAACAGAATTTTTGGTGTGGAATGCTACCTAGCATAATTCTCAATGTAATTTTCTTTATTGTGGCATGAATGTTCAGATCCAAATGATTCAAAATAAAAGTTCATATTGATAAAAGAAATAGTAACACTTCAAGCATACTAATCAAAGTAATCATGTCTTCTCAAAATAACATGGCAAAAGAAAGTTCATCTCTACAAAATCATATAGTTAGGCTATGCTTTATTTTCGTCACACAAAGATGTTCCCAACTTCTATACACCCGATGCCAAGCCAAACAATTGTTTCGTACTTAAATAATCTCAAGCTTTTTCAACCTTCACGCAATACAAGAGTGTGAGCCATGGATATAGCACTATGGGTGGAATAGAATATGATGATGGGGATTGTGTGGAGAAGACAAAAAAGGAGAAAGTGTCACATTGACGAGGATAATCAACGGGCTATGGATATGCCCATCAATTGATGTCAACATGAGGAGTAGGGATTGCCATGCAACGGATACACTAGAGCTATAAATGAATGCTCAACAAAAGAAAACTAGTGGGTGTGCATCCAACTTGCTTGCTCACGAAGACCTAGGGCATTTGAGGAAGCCCATTGTAGGAATATACAAGCCAAGTTCAATAATGAAAAATTCCCACTAGTATGAAAAAGACAACCTATGAGACTCACTATATGAAAAACATGGTGCTACTTTGAAGCACAATATATGAGACTCACTACATGAAGAACAAGGTGCTAGCTTGAAGCAGTAACATTGCCCCTTTTATTTATTTTCTTTTTTTTCTTTTCTTTTTTTTCCTTTTTTTCTTTTTCTTTTTTTTGGGTCTTTCTTCCTTTTTCCCTTTTTTTCCTTTTTGGGCAATGCTCAATAATGATGATCATCACACTTTTATTGATTACAACATATGAATTACAACTCGAAACTAGAACAAGATATGACTCTATATGAATGCCTCTGGCGGTGTACCGGGATGGTGCAATGAATCAAGAGTGACATGTATGAAAATTATGCATGGTGGCTTTGCCACAAATACGATGTCAATTACATGATCATGCAATGGCAAATGACAAAAGTAAAGTATGTCATGATGATGATGAATGGAACAGTGGAAAGATGCATGGCAATATATCTCGGAATGGCTATGGAAATGCCATAATAGGTAGGTATGATGGTTGTTTTGAGGAAGATATAAGGAGGTTTATGTGTGATAGAGTGTATCGTATCACGGGGTTTGGATGCACCGGCGAAGTTTGCACCAACTATCAAGGTGAGAAAGGGCAATGCACGGTACCGAAGAGGCTAGCAATGGTGGAAAGGTAAAAGTGTGTATTATCCATGGACTCAACATTAGTCAAAAGAACTCATATACTTATTGCAAAAATTTAGAAGTCATCAAAAATCAAGCACTACGCGCATGCTCCTAGCGGGGTAGATTGGTAGGAAAATACCATCGCTCGTCCCCGACCGCCACTCATAAGGATGCACAAGCCAGGTACACTTCATGTTTCAAATTTGTTACACAACTTTAACCATACGTGCATGCTACGGGACTTGCTAACTTCAACACAAGCATTCTTTAAATTCATAATCACCCAACTAGCATCACTTTAATATCACTACCTCCATATCTCAAAACAATTATCAAGTATCAAATTGATCATAGCATCCAATTCACTTCCTATGATAGTTTTTATTATACCCATCTTGGATGCCTACCATTATAGGACCAATTTTATAACAATAGAAAATACAATGCTGTTCTAAAAAGACTCTCAAAATAATATAAGTGAAGCATGAGAGACTAGCAATTTTACAAAAATAAGCCACCGCCGTGCTCTAAAAGATATAAGTGAAGCACTAGAGCAAAAACTATCAAACTCAAAAGATATAAGTGAAGCACATAAAGTATTCTAGCAAATTCTAATCAAGTAGGCTTCTCCCAAAAAGGTGTGTACAGCAAGGATGATTGTGGTAAACTAAAAAGCAAAGACTAATATAATACACGACGCTCCAAGCAAAACACATATCATGTGGCGAATAAAAATATAGCTCCAAGTAAAGTTACCAATGAACGAAGACGAAAGAGGGGATGCCTTCCCGGGGCATCCCCAAGATTAGGCTTTTGGATATTCTTGAATATCTTGGGGTTCCATGGGAATCCCCAAGCTTAGGATTTTTCCATTACTTATTCCATAGTCCATCAAAGCTTTACCCAAAACTTGAAAACTTCACAACACAAAACTCAACATGAAATCTTATAAGCTCGTTTAGTGAAAGAAAACAAAACCACCACATAACGTACTGTAATGAACTCATTATTTATTTATTTTGGTATTAAACCTACTGTATTCCAACTTCTTTATGGTTTATAAACTATTTTACTAGCCATAGATGCATCAAAATAAGCAAACAACACACGAAAAACAGAATCTGTCAAAAACTGAACAGTCTGTAGCAATCTGTAACTAACGCAAACTTCTGGAACTCTAAAAATCCTACCAAAATAGGAAGTCCTCGAAATTTTGTCTATTGATCAGCAGCAAAAATAATAAACGCAAAATCACATTTCTGCGATTTAACAAAACTAAATTCGTGCGCGCAAAGTTTCTGTTTTTCAGCAGAATCAAATCAACTATCATCATAGGTTATCCTATAGGTTCTACTTGGCACAAACACTAATTAAAAGATAAAAACACATCTACCCAGAAGGTAGAAGCAAAATTTATTACTAAATAGGAACAAAATCAAAAAAACACAAATAAAATTGGGTTGCCTCTCAGCTAGCGCTATCGTTTAACACCCCAAGCTAGGCATAAAAGCGAAGATAGATCTAAGTAGTGACATCTTTGGCACTCAATTCATAAGTAGCTCGCATGATAGATTCATAAGGTAATTTTACTTTCTTCCTTGGAAAGTGCTCCATGCCTTTTTTTAATGGAAATTGGAATCTAATATCCCCTTCCTTCATATCAATAATCGCGCCAATTGTTCTAAGAAAGGTCTACCAAGAATAATAGGGCAAGAAAGATTGCAATCTTTATCAAGAACGATAAAATCTACGGGCACCAAATTTCTATTTGCAACAATGAGAACATCATTGATCCTTCCCATTGTCTTTTTAATGGTAGAATCCGCAAGTTGCAAATTTAAAGAGCAATCATCAAGATCATGGAAACCTAGAATATCACATAAAGTTTTCGGAATCATGGAAACACTAGCACCCAAATCACACAAAGCAAAACACTCATGATCTCTAATTCTAATCTTTATAGTAGGTTCCCACTCATCATTAAGTTTTCTAGGTATAGAAACTTCCAAATTAAGTTTTTTCATCATAAGATTGCATCAAGGCATCAACAATGTGTTTGGTAAAAGCTTTATTTTGACTATAAGCATGAGGAGAATTAACAACGGATTGCAACAAGGAAATACAACCTTCTAAAGAACAATTATCCTAATCAAATTCCTTGAAATCCGAGATAGTGGGTTCAATACTATTTAAAGTCATGACCTCTCCAATCCCAGTTTTACCAAATTTAACATCAAGATCTAAAAACTCCGAATTCTTGGGACGCCTTCTAACTAAAGTTGACTCATCGTCAGTCCCATAATTATCAAGATTCATATTGCAAAACAAAGATCTAAGAGGAGACACATCAATAACTTTGAGATCTTCATCATTATTTTCATGGAAACTAGAAGAACACGCTTTTATAAAGCAATCTTTCTTAGCACGCAATCTAGCGGTTCTTTCCTTGCACTCGTCAATGGAAAATCTCATTGCTTTCAGAGACTCGTTGATATCATGCTTAGGAGAAGAAGATCTAAGTTTAAGAGAATCAACATCAAGTGAAAGTCTATCAACGTTCTTAGCCAAATCATCAACTTTGAGCAATTTTTCTTCAAGTAAAGCATTAAAATTCTTTTGAGAAATCATAAATTCTTTCACACTATTCTCAAAATCAGAGGGCATCTTATTAAAATTACCATAAGAATTATTGTAGGAATTTCCATAATTATTAGAGGAATTACTAGGGAACGGTCTACAATTAAATTTTCCTCTATAAGCATTGTTTCTAAAACTATTCCTACCAACAAAATTCACATACATAGATTCATTATTATTCTCAATCAAAGTAGACAAAGGAATATCATTGGGATCAAGAGGAGTATTTTTAGTAGCAAACAACTTCATAAGTTCATCTATCTTTCCACTCAAAACATTGATTTCTTCTATAGCATGCACTTTTTTACTAGAAGATCTTTCGGTGTGCCATTGAGAATAATTAGCCATAATATTATCAAGAAGTTTTGTAGCATCTCCTAACGTGATTTCCATAAACGTGCCTCCCGTGGCCTAATCTAAGGGATTTCTAGAAGCAAAGTTCAAACCAGCATAAAATTTTTGTATGATCATCCATAAATTCAAACCATGAGTAAGGCAATTGTGAATCATCAATTTCATTATTTCCCAAGATTGGGCAACATGCTCATGATCAAGTTGTTTAAAATTCATAATATCGTTCCTAAGAGTGATAATCTTAGTGGGAGGAAAATACTTAGAGATAAAAGCATCTTTGCACTTGTTCCAAGAATCAATACTATTTTTAGGCAAAGATGAAAACCAAACTTTAGCACGATCTCTAAGTGAAAACGGAAATAACTTCAATTTAACAATATCATTATTCGTATCTTTATTCTATTGCATATCACACAAATCAACAAAGTTGTTTAGATGAGTAGCGGCATCTTCACTAGGAAGGCCGGCGAATTGATCTTTCATAACAAGATTCAACAAAAGCAGTATTGATTTCACAAGACTCAACATCATTAAGAGGAGCAATCGGAGTACTAAGGAAATCATTGTTATTGGTATTGGAGAAATCACACAATTTGGTATTATCTTGCGCCATGGCAACAAGTAATCCAACACACAAGCAAACAGAAAAAGGCAAGCGAAAAAGAGCGGAGGAGATTGGGAAAGAGAGGGCGAATAAAACGGCAAGGGTGAAGTGGGGGAGAGGAAAACGAGAGGCAAATGGCAAACAATGTAAAAGCGAGGGAGATGAGTTTGTGATGGGTACTTGGTACGTCTTGAGCTTGCGTTGGTTTTCCTTGAAAAGGAAAGGGTGATGCAGCAAAGTAGCGTAAGTATTTCCCTCAGTTTTTGAGAACCAAGGTATCAATCCAGTAGGAGGCTCCTCAAAAGTCCCACGCACCTACACAAACAAACAAAGAACTCGCAACCAGCGCAATAAAAGGGTTGTCAATCCCTTCACGGCCACTTGCGAAAGTGAGATCTGATAGAGATAATATGATAAGATAAATATATTTTTGGTATTTTTTAATATATATATGCAAAAAGTAAAGATGCAAACAAAAGTAGATTGAAAGCAAATATGATAAAAGATAGACCCGGGGGCCATAGGTTTCACTAGAGGCTTCTCTCAAGATAGCATAAGTATTACGGTGGGTGAACAAATTACTGTCGAGCAATTGATAGAAAAGCGAATAATTATGAGATTATCTAGGCATGATCATGTATATAGGCATCATGTCCGCAACAAGTAGACCGACTCTTGCCTGCATCTACTACTATTACTCCACACATCAACCGACTCCTGCCTACATCTAGAGTATTAAGTTCATAAAGAACAGAGTAACGCATTAAGCAAGATGACATGATGTAGAGGGATAACCTCAAGCAATATGATATAAACCCCATCTTTTTATCCTTGATGGCAACAATAGAATACGTGCCTTGCTGCCCCTGCTGTCACTGGGAAAGGACACCGCAAGATTGAACCGAAAGCTAAGCACTTCTCCCATGGCAAGAATGATCAATCTAGTAGGCCAAACCAAACTGATAATTCGAAAAGACTTACAGAGATAACTCAATCATACATGAAAGAATTCAGAGAGATTCAAATATTTCTCATAGATAAACTTGATCATAAACCCACAATTCATTGGATCTCGACAAACACACCGCAAAAAGAGTTTACATCGAATAGATCTCCACGAGAGAGGGGGAGAACATTGTATTGAGATCCAAAAAGCGAGAAGAAGCCATCTAGCTAATAACTATGGACCCGAAGGTCTGTGGTAAACTACTCACAACTCATCGGAGGGGCTATGGTGTTGATGTAGAAGCCCTCCGTGATCGATTCCCCCTCCGGCGGAGCACCGGCGAAGGCTCCAAGACGGGATCTTGCGGATACAGAAGGTTACGGCGGTGGAAATTATGTTTCGTTGGCTCCCTGGATGTTTTCGGGGTACGTAGGCTTATATAGGAGGAAGAAGTACGTCGGTGGCCACCCGAGGGGCCCACGAGACAGCGGGCACGCCATGTAGGGGTGGGCGTGCCCTCCTATCTCGTGGCCGCCTCGGCTGCTTCTTGACTTGCACTCCAAGTCCTCTGGATCACGTTCGTTCCAAAAATCACGCTCCCGAAGGTTTCATTCCGTTTGGACTCCATTTGATATTTCTTTTCTTCGAAATACTGAAATAGGCAAAAAAAACAGCAATACGGGCTAGGCCTCCCATTAGTAGGTTAGTCCCAAAAATGATATAAATGTGTAAAATAAAGCCCATAAACATCCAAAAGGGGTAATATAATAGCATGGAACAATCAAAAATTATAGATACGTTGGAGACGTATCAGGGCCCCCCTCCCACGCACCAGTGGAAGCACCATGCTCTGCGCTGGCTGACGACACTGCCGAGGAGCGGCTATGCCTGTACACATACGGAAGCGCTATTCTCCACGCTGGTGATAAACAACTGAGGGTGGTCCATGGCCGTATCAACCTCAGGGAGCCCTGAGCTCAGTGTCTGGCATCATCGCAACACCTCCCCTCGGGAGAGTCACACGAGGGGGTTGGACACGAGGGTTGTGCCCGGGTCACGCCCGAGCGCACGCCACCCAGCCAGGTCCCTCGGACCTGGTCGTCACACGCCCCTCCCCGAGCGGAGCCAAGGTATGAAGATCGTTTGAACGTCAAGGGGGAATCCTGAGCATCGCGACTCAGAAGCCTAACTGGTCACGTAGCCCCTCACTCCTTGTCCCGTCCTGGTGATCAAGTCGAGGCTAATGGCGGTTGAGGTATGTGCGGGGCCGGGTTCTGCCGATGTAGAACACCAGATCTACTCCTACGTTCCCTCCCTATTTGTTGTTTGCGCGTCAAGGGGGACTCCTGAGCATCGCGACTCAGGAGCCTAACTTTCCACGTAGCCCCTCACTCCTTGGTCCCATCCTGGTGATCTAGTCGGGGCCAATGGCGGTTGAGGTATGCGTGGGGCCGGGCTCTGCCGACGTAAAACATAAAGCAAATGGGAAGGAAACCGCTAAATCTTGAAGCAAATCTCGGAGCAAATATTACAAACCATAATTGTCTTCATAATACCAAACGCAAGTTTAAACACCTCCACGAGGCATGGTGCATGTTGCAGGAATTAAGCAGGAAATAAGCCATCACCCTTGGACATCGCCGTTGCCCACCAGGGACTCCACCCCCATGGCGGCGCCACTCGGTGCCGCAGGATCAGCAGCACCGCCTGCCATGGGTGCAGAAGCGAATGCGTGGAACTTTCCCAACAAGGCTTCCACCTGGCTCTTCACAGCTTCAGCAGCAGCAGCGAAGCGCTCGCTGTCCACGGGCTCCAGCAGCTCGTTGAGATTGGCGTTAGGGTCGCGAAGGTGGAGGTGGCTAAAGATGCACATCAGCACCGCAGAAGAAAGGACGCGGGCTTCTACCTCGGCCATGGGGCCGACGCCATTCATGACTTCCTCAAGCGCCTCGACCAAAAAGGGAAGCAGCTAGGGGGGCGTCCTTGGCGCCAGGCAGTGGCTTCTCCAAGCCCTTCTCATAGAGCGCCATGCAAGACCTCTCCTCGAGGAGTGCAAAGGCCACGCGGTCCTCGGCCAGGAGCTTCACCTTGGCGTCCACCTCGGCCCTCTCCGCCCTCAACTTCTGCTCCAGCGTCTCCAGCCGGCCGTGCTCAGCGGTCTGCGACTCTGCTAGCCGCGTCAGCTCGACGTTGTGGTCCCTAACGGCGTCCCCCCGAGCCTTCATATTCTCCTCCTTCGCCTGGCGGTCGCGAGCTTCTTTGGAATGCTCATCGCGCAAACCCTGCAGCTCGGCCTCCAGTGCCTTGTAGCGGTCCCAGGCGGCCGCGACATCCTTCAATGCCGCCTCGTGAGCAGCTGCGACCTGGGTGGCGGCCTGCTTCTCCTCCTCAGAAGCTGCCGCGGCCCGCCTCAGCGCCGCTCAGACAGAGGCGTCAGAATGGAGCTAGCCGGAGACCAGCTCCAGGCACCCGACTACCAGATGTGAGTCGGTGCCCTGGAGGTCTTCTCGCAGTTGGACCATCCCGGAGAGGGCACGCTCCAAGACACCCGAGGATCCAGAATAATCCATAACCAGTGGCGCAGAAGGAGGAGGCAGCAGCGTAACCACGGCTAGGGAGACTTGGGGCTCTTGAGCCTTGGCTACCTCAGGAGCAGCATTGGGCACCGGCATCTCCGGAGCCAGCAGGGCCATCGGGGCTGGCCCTCCACCAGAGCGCTCCTCCAGGCCTCGCAATGACTACCGGGCAGGGGAGGTGCACATGTCGTCGCCTCTCCTCCCCACCGATGAAGGAGCGGCTGTGGCAGATGAGTCTGCCCCAGACGGAGTCACCGCGTCCCCCTTCCCTTTCTTCGCCACAGGTTGCGGCCTAACCAATTGACGGAGAACGTCAAGCCCCGATAGCATAATCAAGAACAAGATGGAGTACGAACACTTACTGGTCAATCGCGGCATAGTGCACCGCCCTCTTGCCGAGCTTGAAGCCCGAGAGCCTCATGGCCCGTGGCGTAGCTGCAAGAGGTCCAGGAACTGAAGGAGGCGCAGCAGAAGGGCTGGAGGCGACTCCAGGCAGCGCCTGGGCAGAAGCAGCCTCTTTGGAGATCAGCGCCGACCTGTCCTTCTTCGGGATCACGGGCGGATCCTCCTCGTCCCGCGTGGCGTCGGTCTCGTCGTCGTCTGGCAAGGTGCAGAAGATGTTGGCCCTGCACGGGGGAGAGGTCTCCCCCATCCCCTCAAAGGTCGCTTCCGAGTCGCGCTCCTCTTCTTCTTCTTCCTCCCCTCCCCCGCGGGAGTCACTTGGAGACACGTCCACTAGCGCCGTTGCCCCCTGGGCCACAGGAGGCGTTGTCGGCACCAGACCACGGCCGTCAAAGGTGGGCATAGCAGGCACCACCTATGCATAGTCCTCCCGGAGGAACAAGGGGGCAGGGGCCCCCTCCGGACATTCCTGGTCGTCTCCAACCAAGAGGTGAAGAGCTAAGGCCAGTTCATCGTCAGCTAGAGCCACTGGATTCAGGTGGAGCTTGGCGTCTGCATCCCCAAGCGTCCATAAGGGGCGCGAGTGCGCCTGAAGTGGATCCACCCGCTGCATCAGGAACTCCCTTAGGAGCGTCGCCCCTGTCAGCTTCGCCGCCTTCACATTGCCTGGCTTCAAGTCGGCGTTCATCTTCTCCAGCACCAACTTCGCCCCATCGTCAGCAAGCTTCGCTTGAGACCACCCTTCGTCAGGCTGGGGTGCTTCCGTTGTAGCATCTACCGGGGGTGGACGCACTTGGCATTCACCATGACTCACTTGCTCCGGAAGTTCTTAGCCCTCTTCCCAGCCTTCGAGATCGCGTTGGCCTTGCCATACGCGACGAAGTTGGCGCACGCTAAGGTGTGGTCGCCTTGATTTGGAGAGAGAAGAAGTGGCGCAGCAAAGCCACGGACGGCATCACCCCAATATGCGCCTCGCAGTAGTAGGCGAAAATCGACAAGAGGAGAACGGAGTTGGGATGGAGGTGAAGGGCCTGCAAACTGTAATGGCGGAGGACGGCGTAGAAGAAGTCGGAGAAGGGAGGTACCAGGACTGCGATGATGGTGTTCGTGAAGAAGGGGTAGAAAGTGCTCCCCTTAGCCTCCGGCTCGGCGGAGCCAGCCCGGAGTTCGGTCTCCCCCCTCTCGCTACCCTCCACCATCGTCATCAGGCGCGTGGCAATGAGATTCTTCTCCGGCACATTGGGGGCATCCAGGGCCGGCGAATACCAAGCCGGTAGTGCATCAACCTTGACCTTGCGGGGCGCCATCGCTTGCTGAAAGGAAAGGAGTGGAGCAGATCTGGAGATTTCAAAAGCAAGGAAGGGGATCTGGAGCAAGACGGAGGAGACCAATGAAGGCAAGCCTTGCCTGAGGGAGTCCCGGATTAGGGGGTATCCGGACGGCCGGACTATATACTTTGTCCGGACTGTTGGAGCGTGAAGATACAAGACTCAAGACTCCGTCCCGTGTCCGGATGGGACTCTCCTTTGCATGGATGACAAGCTCGGCAATCCGGATATTATATTTCCTTCTTTGTAACCGACTCCATGTAAACCCTAGCCCTCTCCGGTGTCTATATAAACCGGAGAGGTTGGTCCTTAGAGGGACGATCAGAATCATAATCATCATAGGCTAGCTTCTAGGGTTTAGCCTCTACGATCTCGTGGTAGATCAACTCTTGTACTAATCCTATCATCAATATCAATCAAGTAGGAAGTAGGGCTTTACCTCCATCGAGAGGACCCGAACCTGGGTAAACATTGTGTACCTCACCTCCTGTTACCATTAGCCTAAGACACACAGATCGGGACCCCCTACCCGAGATCCGGCGGTTTTGACACCGACATTCGTGCTTTCATTGAGAGTTCCTCTGTGTTGTTGCTGCAAGCTTGATGGCTCCTTCAATCGTCAACAACACGGTCCAGGGTGAGACTTTTCTCCCCGGACAGATCTTCGTGTTCGGCGGCTTCGCACTGCGGGCCAATTCGCTTCACCAACTGGAGCAGATCGACAGCTACACCCCTGGCCACCAGGTTAGGTTCGGAAACCTGAACTACATGGCCGATATCCGCGGAGACTTGATCTTCAACGGGTTTGGGCCTGCGCCAGGAGCGTCGGACAATCACGATGAGCACGGCTTAGACCTGCTGTCGGACAATGCTCGGGATATCACCCCTGCAGTAGCCGCGGGACCTAAATCCGGAGCAGACTGTGTTGCCCAAGGACTGGTTGATGGACCCCGCCCCACGGGCCGCACACTCATCGGTGGTAGAGCCGAACATGGTCCTCACCCTGAAAGACGCCTATGACACCGGACCCCTGGACTCGTATCCGGCTGTAGGTTCCAGTCCGCGCGCTCCTGAGCCCGCCGAACCTGGTTGGGCTCCGGTAATGGAGTTCACCGCTGCGGACATCTTCCAACACTCACCCTTAGGCGACGTGCTGAACTCGTTAAAGTCACTCTCTTTGTCAGGAGACTCTTGGCCGAACTATGTCCGGCTCGAGTGGGAAGCAGGCGACGAAGGAACTCGTTGCCCACCCACCACCCACTTCATTGCCACGGTCGACGATTTAACCGACGTGCTTGACTTCGACTCCGAAGACATCGACGGTATGGACGACGATGCAGGAGAAGAACAGGAACCACCGCTCACAGGACGGTGGACAGCCACCTCCTCATACGATATATATATATATGGTGGACACTCCGAAGGAAACCAATGGCGATGAGGCAACGGAGGATAACCCCTCGGGGAAGAAAGCTAAGCATGGGCATTGTCGGCGCCGCTCCAAGCCCCGCCATAGCAATACCGGCACAAGACACGAAAACAATCCGGATGGTGTCGAAGACGAATACAACCCTTATCAGCCTGCCTTCGAGCAGGCCGAGCAGGAAGATGGGTAGGTCAGCCCAGACAAACAGGTGATGGACGGATATCCGGAGGAGGACAACTACATGCCCCCCTCCGAAGACGAGATTAGCCTCGACGACGACGAGTTCGGAGTGCCCGAGGACCCCGTGGAGCGGGAGCATTTTAAGCGCCGGCTCATGGCCACTGCGAGGAGCCTGAAGAAGAAGCAGCAGGAGCTTCAAGCAGATCAAGACCTCCTCACAAACAGATGGACTGAAGTCCTGGCAGCTAAGGAATACGGACTCGAGCGCCAGACGGCTGACCGGCCACCTCGTGGCCGGGATAAAACGGCATACCAGCCCAAATACCAGCCCGCACCCCCACGCCAATACACTACGGCCCGGGGCAATAGGTAAGACCTGCAAGATATACTGGAAAACAAAGCAGGACAGCCAAGAACAATCTACGGATCGCGAGGTTGTGCCCCAACACGCGACGATGATCGTCACGCCAGATACACTATGTACAAGTCCGGCCAGGCCGAATACAGCCACCCAGACTCATTCGAACTGCGTAGCCACATAGACCGGCATAGAGGCGCCGCACACCCCCTCTACTTCACTGACGAAGTGATGGATCATGAATTCCCAGAAGTGTTCAAACCCATAAACATCGAATTATACGATGGCACAACAGACCCCGTAGTATGGATCAAAGATTTCCTTCTCCACATTCACATGGCCCGCGGAGATGATCTACACGCCATCAAATATCTTCCCCTTAAGCTCAAAGGACCTGCCCGGCACTGGCTAAACAGCCTGTCGGCAAATTCCATTGGCGGCTAGGAAAACCTGGAAGACGCGTTCCTCAACAACTTCCAGGGCACATACGTGCGACAACCGGACGCCGATGACTTGAGCCACATTACTTAATAGCCCGGAGAGTCAGCCAGGAAATTCTGGACTCGGTTCCTAACTTAAAATAACCAAATAGTCGACTGTCCAGACGTCGAAGCCCTGGCGGCCTTTAAGCATAATATCTGTGACGAGTGGCTCGCCCGACACCTCGGCCAGGAAAAACCCAAGTCCATGGCGGGCCTCACAACACTAATGACCCGCTTTTGCGCGGGCGAGGACAGCTGGTTGGCTCGCAATAGCACTACGCCACATTCCGGCACCTCGGATGTCCGTGACAATAATGGCAAGCCATGGCGCAACAGACATAAGCGACGGAACAACGGCGACAACACTGAAGACACGGCAGTCAACACCAGATTCCGCGGATCCAAATCCGGTCAGTGGAAAAAGCCGTTCAAAAGAAACAATCAGGAACTATCCAGTCTGGACCGCATACTAGAATGCTCGTGCCAAATTCATGGCACCCTGGACAAGCCAGAAAACCACACTAATAGAGACTGTTGGGTGTTCAAACAGGCCAGAAAAATAAACGCCGAAAACAAGGACAAGGGGCTGCATAGCGGCGATGACGAGGAACCCCGGCATCTGAACATGGGGGGACAGAAGAAGTTTCCCCCTCGGGTAAAAACGGTCAACATGATCTACGCAACCCACATTCCCAAACAGGAATGGAAGCGAGCACTATGGGACTTCTATGCGATGGAGCCAGTCGCCCCAAAATTCAACCCATGTTCAGCCTGTCCGATCACCTTTGATAGTAGGGATCACCCTACCAGCATCCGTCATGGCGGTTCAGCCGCATTGGTCCTAGACCCAATCATCGATGGATTCCACCTCACACGAGTCCTTAAGGACGGCGGCAGCAGCCTGAACCTGCTTTATCAGGACACAGTGCGCAAAATGGGCATCGACCCTTCAAGGATCAAGCCCACCAAAACCACCTTTAAAGGTGTAATTCTAGGAGTAGAGGCCCATTGCACGGGCTCTATAACATTGGAAGTGGTCTTAAGATCTCCGGATAACTTCCGAAGCAAAGAGTTAATCTTCGATATCGTCCCTTTCCGTAGTGGTTACCACGCACTACTTGGACGAACCACATTCGCTAGATTCAATGCGGTACCACACTATGCATACCTCAAGCTCAAGATGCCAGGACCTCGCGGGGTCATAACAGTCAACGGAAACATGGACTGCTCTTCCGTATAAAATAACATACTGCAGCCCTCGCGGCGAAAGTACAATGCGGCCTTATCCGACAAACCACCGAGCTGGCGATGACAACCCCAAACACCGTCAAGCGATTCCGGAGCACCCTGCAATAGGATCGCCAGGCACACCAAGAGCACGACTAGCGGTCCGGCCTCCACTCAAGCCCTATCAAAGCAGCATTCGTGCCACGCGTACACAATTACGCACTCAAAATACCATGGGCATAGGCGGAGGCGCAATAGTGACTCAGTCAACAGTGCGGTATAACCGCAACATACTTTAATACCCCCCCTCTTACTGCTTTAGGGCAGCCTCTTCAGAAGGGCCGGATTGTCGGACTTACACAGGAGAAAAAACCAAGGAGGCAACAGGCTTTGTGCATAAAGGAAATACCCAGGTGGAATCTGTTCACGATCGTTATACCTGTTTTATATACCTACATGCAGCCCACCCTTCGATAGGACATGTTAAATAGTCCTATTTACTTCTGCTTAACCGCACTCGTTGTAAACATACGCTTAAACGTATTATTCATCAATTGGAGATAATATATAGCGTCAGATTAGTATTCCTATTTTCACATTTTCCTATAAATGTTTATTTAATATTGCATCCGTATAGCTTGGTACGTTCAGTTTGCCAGGGGCTTCTTATGGCGCCCCATAATACGGCAAGACAAGTCCGAACACTTTCAACAGTGCGGCACCCCGAACTTATAGCACTATATGCATCAGCTCCGAATCATGTCTTGGGTCAATAGTTGGGTTTTCCCGGCTCCCTTCTTTTGGTACCTTACGTTCCGTTATATCGGCTAAGGTAGCGCAGGGAGAACTACTGCGATTTTGTCCCGGTTTTTCCGGACGAGCAGCTCAGTAGAGAAAGCCGAAAACTGACCGGCATGATGCGGCGAGAGCTGGTCGCTGTTGATACGTCTCCAACGTATCTACTTTTCCAAACACTTTTGCCCTTGTTTTGGACTCTAACTTGCATGATTTGAATGAAACTAACCCGGACTGACGCTGTTTTCAGCAGAACTACCATGATGTTGTTTTATGTGTAGAAAAGAAAAGTTCTCGGAATGTCCTGGAAATCCACGGAGGCACTTTTTGGAATTAATAAGAATTTTTGGCGAAAGAATCAATGCTAGGGGCCCACAGGCTGCCCACGAGACAAGGGTGCGCCCCCCCATAGGGCGCGGCCTCCTATCTCGTGGGCCCCCTGGACCTCCACCGACCTCAACTCCAACTCCATATATTCATGTTTGGGGAGAAAAAAAATCAAGGAGAAAGTTTCATCGCGTTTTACGACACGGAGCCACCGCCAAGCCCTAATCTCTCTCGGGAGGGCTGATCTGTAGTCCGTTCGGGGCTCCGGAGAGGGGGATTCGTCGCCGTCGTCATCATCAACCATCCTCCATCACCAATTTCATGATGCTCACCGCCGTGCGTGAGTAATTCCATCGTAGGCTTGCTGGACGGTGATGGGTTGGATGAGATTTACCAAGTAATTAAGTTAGTTTGGTTAGGGTTTGATCCCTAGTATCCACTATGTTCTGAGATTGATGTTGCTATGACTTTGCTATGCTTAGTGCTTGTCACTAGGGCCCGAGTGCCATGATTTCAGATCTGAACCTATTATGTTTTCATGAATATATGTGTGTTCTTGATCTTATCTTGCAAGTCTATAGTCACCTATTATGTGTTATGATCCGACAACCCCGAAGTGACAATAATCGGGATACTTCTCGGGGATGACCGTAGTTTGAGGAGTTCATGTATTCACTATGTGGTAATGCTTTGTTCCGATTCTCTATTAAAAGGAGGCCTTAATATCCCTTAGTTTGCGTAAGGACCCCGCTGCAATTGGAGGGTAGGACAAAAGATGCCATGCAAGTTCTTTTCCATAAGAACATATGACTATTTACAAAATACATGCCTACATTACATTGATGAATTGGAGCTAGTTCTATATCACCCTATGTTATAGCTATTACATGAGGAATCGCATCCAGCATAATTATCCATCATTGATGCATTGCCTACGAGCTTTTCATATATTGTTCTTCGCTTATTTACTTCTCCGTTGCTACTGTTACAACTACTACAAAAACCCCAAAACATTTATCTTTACTTTTGCTACCGTTACTATTATTATCATACCACTTTTGCTACTAAACACTTTGCTGCAGATACTAAGTTATCCAGGTGTGGTTTAATTGACAACTCAACTACTAATACTCAAGAATATTCATTGGCTCCCCTTGTGTCGAATCAATAAATTTGGGTTGAATACTTTACCCTTGAAAGTTGTTGCGATCCCCTACACTTGTGGGTTATCAAGACTAATTTATGGCGCCGTTGCCGGGGGGGCATAGCTCTATTCTCTGAGTCACTTGGGATTTATATCTATTGATCACTATGAAGAACTTGAAAGACGCTAAAACCAAGATTTTACCCTCAACTACGAGGGGAGGTAAGGACCTGCCATCTAGGTCTGCACTAGATTCTCCTTCCGTTATTAGTAGGCTTGCGACACCTAAACCTACTACTGCTATGAATTCTGATATGCCGCATGTTATTGATGATGCTACTTCTGCTATGCATGATGAAACTACTTCTGTGTGTGATACTACTTTGCCATTAGGTGAATTTCTTGATGAACAACTTGCTAGAGTTAGAGGGAATGATATTATTGAAGAACCTATTATTGATGATAGTGATGATGAAGGTTCCCCCAACGACTATGTATTACCTGTTGTTCCTAATGGTTATGTTATGAATGAAGAAGCTGCTAGGGAAATTCTTGCTTGCAATGATATAAATGATCTTAAGAAATTATTAGCTAAATGGAAGCAGCAGTCTCTTAATGCTAGAATGAAACCCGATCCTGCTTTTGCTACTTTACATATCTGTGTTACTAATAAGGATTATGAATTCTCTGTTGATCCTGAAATTATTACTTTAGTTGAATCTGATTCATTTTATGGCCTTGAATCTGAAACTGTTGTGGCACATCTTACCAAGTTGAATGATATAGCCACCCTATTTACTCATGATGAGAAGTCTCGTTATTTATATATCCTTAAGATATTTCAGTTCTCATTAAAGGGTGATGCTAAGACTTGGTATAATTCTCTTGCTCCTGGTTGTGTGCATAGTCCCCAGGATATGATTTATTACTTCTCTGCTAAATATTTCCCTGCTCATAAGAAACAAGCTACCTTGCGGGAAATATATAATTTTTTGCAAATTAAAGAAGAGAGTCTCCCACAAGCTTGGGGGAGGATTCTCCGGTTACTTAATGCTTTGCTTGATCATCCTCTTAAGAAAAATGAAATACTTGATATCTTTTATAATGGACTAACCGATGCTTCCAAGGACTACTTGGATAGTTGTGCTGGTTGTGTTTTCAGGGAAAGAACAGTCGATGAAGCTGAAATACTATTGAATAATATGTTGACTAATGAAAATAATTGGACTCTTCCCGAGCTAGTTCCTGAAGTAATTCCTGAACCAATTGAGCCAACTCCTGAGCCTATTCCTAAACCCACTCCGAAGAAGAGAGGTGTTTTATTTCTCGGTCCTGAAGATATGCAAGAGGCAAAGAAATCAATGAAAGAGAAAGGTATTAAAGCTGAAGATGTTAATAATTTACCACCTATTGAAGAAATACATGGTCTTAATATACCGCCTAAAGAACCATATTGTCTTGATAACCCGATACAGGTAGTAAAGGTAAATTCTCTCGATAGATATGATAAAGTTGAAATACCCTCTACTAAATTTCATAGCCCATGCTTATATGAATTTGATGACTTTATGGCTAGACAAGAAAGTTTTAATGATTATGTTAGTAGAGATTTAAAGAATAATGCTTTTGAGATAGGACGCGTAGGCGATATTCTGACTAGAGTGAAAGATGAACTTCATTGCATTAGCAAATGTGCCTCTATGGTTGCTACTCAAGTTGAGCAAGTACTTAAAGCTCAAAATTATTTGCTTGATGAATTAAATAATAAAAATTACTTTGCTGTTAGAGTGGCTACTAGAACTGGTAGAATGACTCAGGAACCTTTGTATCCTGAAGGCCACCCTAAGAGAATCGAGCAAGATTCTCAGAGAAATAATTTAGAGGCACCTAGTTCTTCTAAAAAGTAGAAAAAGAAAAATGATAGGACTTTGCATGCTTCTCGTGAACCAACTGTAAACACACCTGAGAATCCCAATGATATTTCTATTTCTGATGCTGAAACACAATCAGGTGATGAACATGAACCTGGTGATAATGTTAATGATAATGTTCATGTTGATGCTCAACCTAGCAAAAACAATGATGTAGAGATTGAACCTGTTGTTGATCTTGATTACCCACAATCAAAGAATCAACGTTATGGTAAGAGGGATTTTGTTGCTAGGAAGCACGGTAAAGAAAGAGAACCATGGGTTCAGAAACCCATGCCCTTTCCTCCTAAACCATCCAAGACAAAGGATGATGAGGATTTTGAGCGCTTTGCTGAAATGATTAGACCTATTTTCTTACGTATGCGCTTAACTGATATTCTTAAAGTAAATCCTTATGCTAATTATATGAAGGATATCATTACAAACAAAAGAAAGATACCGAAAGCTGAAATTTCCACCATGCTTGCTAATTACACTTTTAAGGGTGGAATACCAAAGAAACTTGGAGATCCGGGTGTTCCAACTATACCATGCTCCATTAAAAGAAATTATGTTAGAACTGCTTTATGTGATCTTGGAGCCGGTGTTAGCGTTATGCCTCTCTCTTTATATTGTAGACTTGAATTGAATAAGTTGACACCTACTGAAATATCTTTGCAAATGGCTGATAAATCAACTGCTATACATGTCGGCATTTGTGACGATGTGCCTGTTGTGGTTGCAAATGTCACTATCTTAACGGACTTTGTTATTCTTGATATTCCCAAGGACGATAGTATGTCTATTATCCTTGGTAGACCTTTTTCTTAATACTGCAGGGGTTGTTATTGATTGCAACAAAGGCAACGTCACTTTTCATGTTAATGGTAATGAGCATACGGTACACTTTCCGAGGAAACAATCTCAAGTTCATAGCATCAATTCTATTGAAAAAGTTCCAACTATCATTTTTGGAGGTTTTGAATTTCCTCTCCCTACTGTCAAGAAAAAGTATGATATTCTTATTGTTGGGGATTTTCATATCCCCGTTGAGGTAACTTAGTGTTATTCGAAATTTCTCCGGTTCCGTGTTATTCGGGATGAGTTTGTTAACAAGACTTGATCAACCTTGTTAGTGTGTTCATTTTGATGATCACAAGATGGATGAAACTAGAAGGCACAACCTTCTGTACCCTCTTTTTACTTTCTGTCATTTAGATTAAATAAAGCAGAAATAGTATTATCCGTCTGTTTTCTGAATTATCCGTGCATTAAAAAATAGTCCACCAATAAAAGTGCTCCAAATGCCATGCAAATTTAGTATGATTTTTTCTAGAATATTTGAGGATTTTAGGCACTGAAAACACTGCAGGAGGGGCAAGCACCAGGCCACAAGAGAGGAGGGTGTGCCCCCCCCCCCCCTATAGGGCGCGCCCCCTGTCTCGTGGGCCCCTGGTGGCTCCCCTCCACTTATGCCAGCACCCACACACTTCATCTTCTACCCAAAAAAATCCCCATCCAGCTCAAGCACGAGTTCTAGCTCGTTTTGCTGCGATTTTCGAGCTCTTAGCTCAAAGCTCCATTCACAAAACTGCTTTGGGAGATTGTTGCTTGGTATGTGACTCCTCCATTGGTCCAATTAGTTTTTGTTCTAGTGCTTTATTCATTGCAAATTTTTGCTGCATAGGTGACCGTGTTCTTGAGCTTGCATGTTAAATTTTTGAGGTCCCAAGCAATTCCAATGCATGATATAGGCTCTAGGCACTTGTAGGAGTAGTTGCTATCAATCTTGTTTAGTTTTATTCACTTTTATTTTGAAGTTACTAAAATTTCAGAAATTTTCAGAAAAAGAAATATGCTTAGAAGAATGTACCAAGGAGGTTCCTCGGCAAAGAAAGGGCCAAGGATTGCTATACGTGAGCAAGATGTTAAATTGCCGAGGGACGCAAATGTATGGGCTTGTGAGTGGCCATCCGATGATTTTATGGTCAAAGAAGGCTTCAAGGAGGAATTTGACGCGTATGTGCATAATGCCGAGCTGGAGGACTTCTTACAAGATAAGTATCCTCAATATTATCAATTGACTGATTCCTTCGTGCGGAGGTTCGAATATATCTCTGCGCATAATTCTCCTAGTGTCATGTTTGATATTTATGATACATCTTATACCATGGATTTAGAGGATTTCACAACTGCTTGCAAACTCCCGCAGTGGGGTAATATTAATGATCCTCCCAAATCTGAATTTAGAGATTTTCTTGCTAGTATTACTGTGGGAGAATCTAGGGACATAGCACAAGTTACCATAAGGACTATTCATTTTCCTGCTATGCATTATTTTGCTCTCTTTATTGGTAGATGCATTAATGGCAAGGACGAAGCATGTCACATGTGTGTCCCTGATCTTTGTGTCCTGAAGAGTGCTGTGTCAAGTTATAAAGGTTATAACTTGGGGGGCAATAGTTGCACGTAGGTTGCAGAATAATAGTAGAAGGGGGAATTTATTTGGAGGAATTTATGCAACCCGTGTGGCTAATTTTCTTAATATAGCTCCACGAGAGGGGGATATGATTGTACCTCCTGTTTATTTGGATAAAGAAGCTATGTTTGATCATCATTTTCTTGAGAGGAATGAACAATTCCTCCATTATCGACTAATCTATGACAGGCGCAACGGCGTTCCTGTTACTCTTCCTGCCCCTACCTTTTTGATTATCAAGCAAAAGGAAGATATGTTGTCACCAGTGAAGAAGCAACTGAATATGAGAGGGGAATGGAGGCTGTTCGCCAACATGCTGCTGTTCAGGAGGCTGTTGCCTCTGCATCTCAGTACAACCCCGGTTTTACTTATGGATATCAGCCAGGCGGTCATTAGTACTAGACCAACTTAGGCCAAAAGCCTAAGCTTGGGGGAGTACGTATTTCTCAGCGACTTTACGTTCATGTTCACACACTAGTCGTCGGTGCTCATATTCTTTCATTGTATTATCCATGCTAGTTTAAATTTCTTTTTCTAGTTTTCTTCTTGTGTGTTTGATAAACTTTAAGAAAAATCAAAAAAATTGGTTAGTTTAATTTCCATGCTTGTAGTAGAAATTAAAATGAAAACCCAAAAAGATTTCTCGTTCTTCTTTTTACTTGTTAGGAGCTTTCCCGTGTAAATAGTTTTATTTTCTTTTCTTTCCTTTGGGGGTCGAGAAGACCATATTGAAAATGCTTAGTGGCTCTTATATGCATGATTGTTTATTTAACTTAGAGCCTATATTACTTGTCTTCTCTCTTAAGTTGAATGCTTGCAGCTTCCAGCTTAGTCCAATGCACGTGCACTCTTATTATTATACACATTGTTCGGTCGTGCAAGCGAAAGGCAATAATGACGATATATGATGGACTTATTGGGATGAGAAAAGCTGGTATGAACTCGACCTCTCTTGTTTTTGTAAATATGATGATTCATCATTCCTGAGTCAGCTATTATGAAGTAAACATATTTGCAATGACATTTAGAGATTATAGTTGCTTGTGCCATGCTTGATTAGCTATGAGTTATAATGGTTTACCTTGCGTGCCAACATGCTATTAGAATGATTATGATGTGGTATGATGGGATGGTATCCTCCTTTGAATGTATTAAGGGACTCGACTTGGCACATGTTCATGCATGTAGTTGAAACAAATCAACATAGCCTTCATGATATTTATGTTCATGGTGGATTATATCCTACTAATGCTTGTATTCGGTGTGAATTAATTTTAATGCATGTTTATGACTGTTGTCGCTCTCTCAGTTGGTCGCTTCCCAGTCTTTTGCTAGCCTTCACCTATACTAAGCGGGAATACTGCTTGTGCATCCAAACTCCTTAAACCCCAAATTTGTTCCATATGAGTGCACCATACCTACCTATATGTTGTATTTACCTGCCGTTCCAAGTAAATTTCTATGTGCCAAACTCCAAACCTTCAAATGAAATTCTGTTTTGTATGCTCGAGCAGCTCATGTTACAACTAGGGCTGCCTGTCTCTTCCATGCTAGGTGGGTTATTCTCAAGAGGAGTGGACTCCGCTCCTCATTCACGAGAAAGGGTCGGTAACCTGCATGCCCAGTCCCATGATCCAAAACGATCAAAGCAAATCAAAAATAATTAAACAAAACTCCCCCAGGGCTGTTGTATGTTGGAGGCACTCGTTGTTTCGAGCAAGCCATGGATTGATGCTTGTTGGTGGTTGGGGGAGTATAAACCTTTACCATTCTATTTGGGAACTGCCTATAATGCATGTAGTATGGAAGATACAGCCATCTCATAGTTGTTGCGTTGACAGCGAAAGTATGCTGCTCAAATTTTTATTCAATCTCTATTTTAAAATCGAGCTCTAGCACCTCTACAAAGCCCTGCTTCCCTCTGCGAAGGGCCTATCTATTTACTTTTATGTTGATCCATCACCCTTCTTATTAAAAGCACCCGCTGGAGAGCACACTGTCATTTGCATTCATTACTATTGATTTATATTGGGTATGACTTGACTGGATATCTTTTACCATGAATTACAATGTTTAGTCAGTCCTTGATCTTTAAAGGTGATCTGCATTTATGGTTTGCGGTCTCAGAAAGGGCTAGCGAGATACCATTTTGTTATATCATGTTATAATTATTTTGAGAAAGTGTTGTCTTCCGAGTTTTATTATTATGCCTCGCTATCTGATTATGCTATTGATATGAGTAATTGTGAGACCTAAGTGTTATTGTGAGTATGGTTAGTTCATAATATTTGCTGAAACTTGAATGCTGGCTTTTCATGTTTACAACAACAAGAGCAAATAGAGTTTGTAAAAGTTTTTCTTTATCACTTTCAGTTTATCAACTGAATTGCTTGAGGACAAGCAAAGGTTTAAGCTTGGGGGAGTTGATACGGCTCCAACGTATCTACTATTCCAAACACTTTTGCCCTTGTTTTGGACTCTAACTTGCATGATTTGAATGAAACTAACCCGGACTGACGCTGTTTTCAGCAGAACTACCATGATGTTGTTTTATGTGTAGAAAAGAAAAGTTCTCAGAATGTCCTGGAAATCCACGGAGGCACTTTTTGGAATTAATAAGAATTTTTGGCGAAAGAATCAATGCCATGGGGCCCACAGGCTGTCCACGAGACAGGGGCGCCCCCCCCTAGGGCGCGGCCTCCTATCTCGTGGCCCCCTGGACCTCCACCGACCTCAACTCCAACTCCATGTATTCACGTTCAGGGAGAAAAAAATCAAGGAGAAAGTTTCATCGCGTTTTACGACACGGAGCCGCCGCCAAGCCCTAATCTCTCTCGGGAGGGCTGATCTGGAGTCTGTTCGGGGCTCCGGAGAGGGGGATTCGTCGCCGTCGTCATCAACCATCCTCCACCACCAATTTCATGATGCTCACCGCCGTGCGTGAGTAATTCCATCGTAGGCTTGCTGGACGGTGATGGGTTGGATGAGATTTACCATGTAATTAAGTTAGTTTTGTTAGTGTTTGATCCCTAGTATCCACTATGTTCTGAAATTGATGTTGCTATGACTTTGCTATGCTTAATGCTTGTCACTAGTGCCCGAGTGCCATGATTTCAAATCTGAACCTATTATGTTTTCATGAATATATGTGTATTCTTGATCCTATCTTGCAAGTCTATAGTCACCTATTATGTGTTATGATCCGACAACCCCAAAGTGACAATAATCGGGATACTTCTCGGTGATGACCGTAGTTTGAGGAGTTCATGTATTCACTATGTGCTAATGCTTTGTTCTGGTTCTCTATTAAAAGGAGGCCTTAATATCCCTTAGTTTCCGTAAGGACCCCGCTGCAACAGGAGGGTAGGACAAAAGATGTCATGCAAGTTCTTTTCCATAAGCACGTATGACTATTTACGGAATACATGCCTACATTACATTGATGAATTGGAGCTAGTTCTATATCACCCTATGTTATAGCCATTACATGAGGAATCGCATCCGGCATAATTATCCATCACTCATCCATTGCCTACGAGCTTTTCATATATTGTTCTTCGCTTATTTACTTTTCCGTTTCTACTGTTATAACTACTACAAAAACCCAAGAACATTTATCTTTACTTTTGCTACCGTTACTATTATTATCATACCACTTTTGCTACTAAACACTTTGCTGCAGATACTAAGTTATCCGGGTGTGGTTGAATTGACAACTCAACTGCTAATACTCAAGAATATTCTTTGGCTCCCGTTGTGTCGAATCAATAAATTTGGGTCGAATACTTTACCCTCGAAAGTTGTTCCGATCCCCTACACTTGTGGGTTATCAGCTGTTCGAGAGGTCCTAAAATCCCTAAAGATTTGTTTCCGCTATAGGCGAGGAATCGGCTTTGTTCGGTTTAGGTGTATATAGCGCCCCAATTCGGCTTTCCGAATTCTAGGGGCTTCGCCGAAATTTAAAATTGTAGACTTCTATGGATAAGTGAAAGTTTAAAAGCCGCATAGTCCGATTGCCTTGTTCGTTGTGCCAAACATCTTCTTCAGGGACCGAAAATTTGGATAAAGAGTGTCTGGGTTTTTCCAGGAACACCCCGATACTAGTTATGTGGGGGCGGAAGCCAACGACTGGCCTACATTCAGAATTTTATAAACAGCCGCACAGAAGGTAATATTTTAAATCAAAACAAAGCGCTATATAGTGCAAATAACTTTGTCTTTATATTACAAAAACGACAGAAGTACAGTCATTCAAAGATCATGTTCTTGGTACATTCTTCGGCCATGAGACAAGCTCCCTTCATAACGCCATCATAATATTTCTCGGGACAGCGATGCGCCTTGCCCTCCGGCGGCCCGTCCTTCACCAGCTTCTCCGCATCCAGCTTGCCCCAATGCACCTTCGGACGGGCAAAGGCCTGGCGGGCACCCTCAATGCAAACGGATTGCTTGATCACTTCAAGCCACGGACAGACATTTACCATCCGCTTGATCAGGCAGAAATAGCTAGTGGGCAGGGGCTCACCAGGCCACATCCGGACTATGAAATCTTTCATAGCCACTTCGGCCGCCCTGTGGAGTTCAACCAACTGCTTCAGTTGGTCACTCAGAGGCATGGGGTGTTCGGCTCCAGCATACTGGGACCAGAATAGCTTCTCTGTTGAGCTCCCATCCTCGGCATGGTAGAACTCCACGGCATCTGATACGCTGCGTGACAGATCTACAAATGCCCCTGGAGAGCTCCGAATTCGGGTAAGTAAAATAAATGCCTCCTTCACATGCTTGCTTTCCATAAAGAATGTCTTACCAGCCGCTATCTTCTTGGCCACCTGGATTTCCTGTTGTACCTTTTCGGCTTCGGCCTTGGCGTCTTTCACACTCGCAAGGGCCTTCGCCAGCTCAGTCTCTTTCATCTTAAGATCATGCTCCAAGGACTCGAACTTCTTGCCGAGTTCCTGGAGCTCTTGCTGTACCTCGCCCACTCTAGCATCTTGCTTTTCGCGCTCCTTGCGCTCCAGGGCTGCTTGTCTTCGGCCTCGGACAGCGCTTTCTTCAGAGACGCCACTTCCACTACAAAAAAAATACACTTCCGTGATGATACGTGTTTGTCACAGTAGGTCGCGTTTTTTGTCATGCATGTACATCCATGACAAATTTATGACAGAATCAAGATAGTCATACATGTGCTGTCGTAGAAGTGTTCCATGACATTACCAAAATTATCATCACGGAAGTGTCCACTTCCATGACGATAAATCGCGCGTCACAGAAGTGCTTTCGTCAAGGGTGACCGACACATGGCATCCACCGTAACGGAACGCCGTTAAGCTATCGGGTCGGGTTTTGGATCCGATAACCCGTTAACAGCCCCGACCAATGGGGATTTTCCACGTGTAAAATCATCATTGCCTGGAGGAAACACGTGTCGGCTCACCGTTGGGACAGATGTCATCCACTCATTGGACAGAAGCCGCCTATGATACGTCGACACGTGGCACGGCCCAACAGAGGCCCATTCCTGTGAAAAGGCCGGCCCATTTGACTTGGTCAAAAGGTGGCGGGCCGACCCATGTAAAGCCTGTTAATGGCCTGTTCGCATATAGCCCATTTACAGCCCGCTAACCCAAGGCCCGTTATGCCCTATCTGAATTAGGCCTAGTAGCGTCATCTGGGCCACCCAATATGATTCCATCCCGTTTTCACTTCTGGCCCATGTATGGCCCATGACGTCTTCCGGCCCATATGAGGCCCTATGTAACTCTTGGCCTATTAACGGCCCGTGGTGAAACTGGCCCGTAATGAACATTGTATTACTTTACACCCATTAACGGCCCGTGGTGAAACTGGCCTGTAATTAACAGTGTATCACTTTACACCCATTAAGGGCCCGTTATTCCGTCCGTTTCCAGCCCATGTTATCTTTCGGCCTTCTCAGAGCCCATTTATTCTTGGGCTCATTTCCAGCATTCGTTTACTTACGGCCCGTTACTGTCATTTTCTGCTTATGGGCCAAATTCAGCCCGTGGTTATAGTCGGCCCATTTGTGGTCCGTTAACACGTTGGGCCGTTTTCATAGCATCATGAAATACGGCCTATTAACGATGGCCCATTATAGTCGGCCCATGAACGGACGATTCCAACTCTAGCCCATTTACGACCATAATGCGGCCTGTTATTGGCCCATGTTTGGCCAATCGATCATACTGCCCGTATAAGGCCCATTGATGATACGGCCCGTAGAAGGCCCATTGGTTTTGCGGCCCATAGAAGGACCATTGTTTCTACGGCCAGTGGAAGGCCCACTGTTTATACGGCCCATAGAAGGCCCACTGTTTCTCCGCCACGTAGGTGCAGTGTCACTACAGTAAATATTAGCCCATGGTTATTGTGGCCTAGTTTTAAAAAATAGGTTGTTGCAGCCACTAGCAAACCGCAGAAAAAGAACTGCACTGACTACAAGCAAACAAATAAACAAGACAACAAGGAAATAAATAAGCAAGCAACTTACACTAGGCTATCACGGCTATTACACATATTACATCCACTGGGCATCAAAGTTTGCCACCAGTGCAAATATAGGGAAAACAACAGCATATAAACGCCGTAGCAAAACTAGTCCAGAACTGAAACCACTTCAGAAGAGCTCAAGAAACAATATCCCGAGTACCCATAATGCTGGCAAGATGCTTAGAAAGCTTATTAACTTTCTCTTGTTTGGCGCTTAAGTCCTCCAGCACCTGCTGTTGCACTAGAAAGTATGCATCTGAATTCTACAGGGACTTCCTCAGTCCTTCGGCTTCTTGTCGCATAACATCTGATCAATGTCTTTCAACTTGAAGTTGAGACTCAAGAAGCCGAACTGATTCAGGCAACGAGTTCGAAGAGCTGGTGCCAGCAGTGGTAGCCAGTAACTCGAGCACTACATCAAGACAGGACTTTGGAGTTGTCTCAGTATCCTCAATATAGTTTTTATCAGCTTTCTTGGAGACCAACAGGGATGTCTCACTATCTTGAACCTTATCTGCATTTCTTCCTTTACCATTGCATAACAGGGTACTCTTCTCCAATATTTTATCCGCGTTCTAAAAGGGAAACAAACAAACACATCTCAGGTTCACAATGTAGTATATGAAACTCATTTTGGTAAACCAGTTCAGTAGTAAGGTGGACAGGATAACAGCATGAAACAAACATATATCTATGTAGTATGGTCACTGTATGGTCCATATCATTCTAGTTTATGTTGCCAAATCAAGATAGATACAGTTTGAATCATATCTATTTAAGACAAAGCAACATAGACAGAATATAATTGTGGGAAACTACACAGCAATAACAACACTTGTAATGTGCATGGCATGAGAACATAACTGTTTATTCAATTGAAACTGAAATCAACATAGAGCAAGTTACAACAGCAAACAGCCAAACACGTTGAAGAAACAGGTTTAAAACATACCTGTTGCGCCATTGGAGTTTCAATTGCATCCTTCAAATTTGAAATTAGTTGGTATCAGTAAATACAGTGATGCAAGAGCAAAGTAGTATGAACCATAGCTACGGAACCTGACCTGAGAACAATTCTTCTTATGCTTTAAGCGTTGACTTCGGGTTCGGAGTGGTGGTCCTCGTGATTTGGGCACTGCAGTTGCCTTACTAACTGCTCGTGTTTGGGTGCTCTGTGGTGGAGACGGTGTTGTGTCAACGGGAACTGGGTGTCTATCTGCTGGGGTTGGGGTTAGAAGGGGTGTAGCTGGTTCTCTGTCCAACTAGGTAGGGTTACAATCTGCATGAGTGTGGGTTATGTGTGGTGGGGCTGATTCTTGGGCAAGTACAACCATTGTTCTATCTGCATCGACAGGTAGCACGATCCTTTCTGAAGACCGTGATTTTACTCCCACAGATACTGCCATCACTCCCTCCAATTGAAATGGCTGATAAACAAGAAAAGTAATTGAATGTACAGACATTGTAAGATAGACAGGTGCAATGGATAGTAGGGAAGAAAACAGGGCATGAAATAATTCACATTTATGTTTTCTAAGCAAACAGAATAGCAGGACATAATTTCACATATATGACGGCTAATTAAACAGGATAGCATGACACAATTTCACATGTATGATGGCTAACTAAGCAGGATAGAATGACATACTTCAAAATATGATGACTATGTAAACAGGATGACATGATATAACTATACGATGTGTCTATTAAAGTGGTTGGCATGCTATAAATCACAAACATGCCGTCGATGGAAACATGATGGCATGATATAATTCACGGATAGAATGACATAATTTAAAATATGACGACTATGTAAACAGAATGAGATGATATAACTATATTATGTCTTTAGAAAATGGGTTGGCATGCCATAATTCAGATACATGCTGTCTATGTAAACATCATGGCATGACATAATTCAGATATATGATTTATATACTAAGGAAGTGAGCAGAGGGCAATTGCATATATGATGTGTCAACTAAGGAGATGGCATTCAATATTGTGTATATGATGTAAAAAATAAGCATTGCAATACAACATAGGCATTATATGAGTAATATAACCCTGCCAAGTTTGAGCATACACCTCAGGGGGGTAATAGGACTGGTCATCTGCCTCTGAATCCTCCTCTAAAGAGCTATCTGTAACCAGCAAGATATCTGCTTCAGCAGGTAGCATTGTCTGCTCTGAAGACCTTGTTTTCACTCCAGATTTCTCCATCACCAATTCAAATGGCTGATGCACAGGAAGAACAGTTGAATATACAAACATTATCGACAAAAGCAATGAGAAATACAAAAAAAGGACGGCATGATATAATTCACATATATGACGCTTGCCTAAACAGCATGGCATTGCATAATTCACATACATAATGCCTTGCAACAAGATAACATTGCATAATTCACATATATAATGTCTTGCAACAAGATGGCATTGCATAATTAACATATATGGTAATTAGACACTAAACAGGTGGCATTCACACAAAGCATGTCTAAACTAAGCAAATGACATAGCAATGCAAGATACCATACGCACGATATGAGTAACATAACCCTGCCAAGTTAGGGCATGCACCTCAGGGGGGAAATATGACTGGTCATCTGTCTCTGAATCATCCTCTGAGGAGCTATCGGTAACCAGCAAGACATGCACTTCGTCAGATAGCATTGTCTGCTCTGAAGACCTTGTTTCCACTCCAGATTTTTCCATGAGCGTGCCGAATGGCTGATGCACAGGAAGAGTAATTGAATGTACTAAAATTGTTGAAAAATTTAACACATAATAAAAAATGATGGCATGATATAATTCACATATAAGACGACTGGCTAACCAGGGTGGCATTGCAAAATTCACATATATGATGCCTGGCTAGACAAGATGGCATTGCATGATTCACGTATACGATAAAGAAACAAAACAGATGACATTGACACAAAGCATGTCTAAACTAAGCAGATGACTTCTTTAATGTATACAGTAAGCAATGCAAGGAACCATATGCATGATATTGCCAACATCAGCATGCCAAGTTAGAGCGAAGACCTCATGGGGTAAATAGGAGTGGTCTTCTCCTTCTGAATCCCCCTCAGAACAATTATCTTCCTCTTGATTACGATCTGAAATGGGTGGAGGGGGGGCTGCCTTTGCGCCTTTAATGTTTGTTTGCACCCAACATGAAACTCATAGTAGACACCAGAGATTAACCAGATAGTAGACAGATAGTACTGATTGTTGCCCCAATATGTACCCCACAACCATTTAAAAACTCAAGTTTCAGCATTAGTTTGGACCTGACTCGGAGTCTAATAGGTGAACACGACGATAATGTAGCATGTCATCATATTAAGCAACGCATAACGTAAGCAGACACGGAAGAGTGCGACCTCTCTTGCGGACCCGTGTAGTCCTCAAGGTCATCTGCTTTGTTGATGATGGTAATGTAGTTGTCGTGGCTGCCGGCAGCGGGGAAGAAGATCTGAGGCGGCAAAAGACAGTATGGAGAGTGGATCCCTGATGTGGTGAACCCTTCCATCGTTGGAGCAGCTGAGCTGAGGTGGAACACAACGCCGCAGGAGCAGGACAAACCACACAAGGTTTTCTTTGACACATATCTGTAACAGAAGTAATTGAGTAAGGGCTTGTTTGAATTTGAGGATTCTAACAATGCAAGGATAGGAAATAGACAGGAATAGGATAGGAATGCACGTGCAAAACAGAGAATTTAAAAACACAAGATCTCTGCCAATCTAGGTGTTTGATTCACAACAATTGGAAGATCACAGGATGCAAAAAAGCATGGTGAGATTAAGTCAAACCACAAGAAAATGTACGGTTATAATGCTATTATGCTACTATCTCTTAGTCTTGTGCTTGATGAATAGGAATATGAAAAGGAGGAGAAGTGGAAATTAGAATTCCTACGGTTTTTCTTTCAAGGAGACACTAAAGGAACAAATCCTATAGTTTTCCTTTGCTCCATTCCTTTGCACCAAATTCATGAAAAGTAGTACCATAGGAAACTTTCCATTTCCTATGTTTTTCATTCACTTTTCCTTTCAAGCACTGGCGATTCTAGTAGGCAGGCTTGAGCAAGGTAAATTCTACACTAAAAAAAGTTTTTGTGCTACTTCTATTACTTTGGAACCAAGCCACTGCCATACTAGCTCAACTCCCAGGCCCATTGACAAATGCACAGCTCAAACGCGCAGAGATAAATAATGATGGTGTTCAAGAGAGTCCATCACGGATAGCTAAGTTGCCTGGTACCTCACTGCTTGTCAAATAGTAGGATAAAATAATCGTATTTCCCGTTACTACGAGTGCTCAGTGGATAATATATATAACAAGTAGAGTCAAAAAGAGATGCAACAAGTGTACAACCTCTTTGGCGAAGCCAAGTCGATCTTAGCATGATTGGGTTGGCCGGTGAGGATGCTCCGGCTGACTTTGCTCTCGGAGGAGGGGAAGAAGATCTTAGGCGTCTGGAGATGGAGCCCGAGGTACTGCTCCGCTGTGATGGAGGGTTTCGTTGTTGGAGCAGCTCTGAAGAGTTGTATGGCACCGAGGCTAAAGCAGGACAAGAGAGACAAGGAACAACGTTAACCTGAGTGGAATTCTAATAGCATCTCCAATACATGACGTAAAATATATAACCACAAAGTGCTAGATGTAAAATAAATCAGCCGCTCATCTCTGAACTTAACTGTCGAAACTGAACTTAACTGTCGAAACTGAACTTAACTGTCGAAACTGAACCTAACTGTCCAAACTGAATTTTGCTGTCGAAACTGAATTTTGCTTTCGAAACTGAACGCACTAGCAAGGTGAGGCTACACGTTGGTCGACTGACTTTTTCATCTCTGGTCAGTCGATTTTGCAGCCGTTGGATACGAAATCAAGGGCTTGCAGTTCATCTTCAACCTCCACCCCCCTGAGCCGCCAGCCACCACGGGCCAAACAGCAGCCCCCCGCCGCCCGCGTCCGGTGGTGCGCTGCCCTGCCTGCCCTGAAAACACTCCCCCACCGCCGGTCCGCCGCCGCCCCGG
>NC_041387.1:355229561-355256296 GCF_002162155.2 Triticum dicoccoides | reverse complement strand
CCCCACCAACGCCCCGCCACCGCCGGCGACCACCGCCCCCATCCTGAACCCTAAGATAGATAGTGGGGTACCTCTCCGGCGAGCCCCCCTCCCCGCTGCGGCTGGTTCTTCCTTCACCCCGGCGAGCCCACCCCTTGGAAATCGACTGACCCAAAAGTCGATTCAGTCGACTGAAGTGTAGCCAAATCGGAGCAGCATCGCAAGCAAGAGCAAGAGCGAGAGAAACAGCGGAGCAAGAGCAATAGCAAGAGCAGACCAGGCAGGGGTCCGAGAGCAAGAGCAGAGCTGCAGCGTGAGTGAGAGCTAAAGCAACAGTAGCTCCTACTGATGTGGATGTCGCCGCCGAGGGAGCGACACCGCGGAGGAAGTGGCCGGCAACACCGCCGTGGATGGAGCCGCGCCGTGTCGGCTCGGGACCAAGCGCCGGCAGCACCGTGAGATCGAATCAAGAAGAAAATGCGGCGATTAGTGTACAACCTCTTTGGTGGCTCCGATTAGGCCGCAGCTTCATCCGAGGAAACGGTGATGATGATGCTCTTTCAGTGGTGCAGGTGAAGATGGTGGTGTGGGAATGGAGGTGGCGCGAAAGACGAGGGGAACATCGGGGCAGCTCCTTGGAGGTGGAGGACGGGGTGGTTGAACCGGTGGGACGATGAGATCGACAATGGATCCTCATCCGGTACGGTGGATGAGGAACGTTGAGGTGTTGCTGTGGACGATGTCGTCGGGGAAGAAGCTCCGGCTGGGTGGCGGACGGAGCAGGGTGTGGGGTTTCGTCGCGGGTTTTCGCGGCCTCGGTGTATGAATGGGTGGGCGGATGGGATGGCAGTGGGGAACCATGGCTTAGAGACTTGCTTGTTCGAAATGTGGGGTAAGTTACGAAAGTACCCCCCACGGATTTGAGGCGGTTCTTTCGGTTCAGGGGTACCATGGGCACTTCGCGTGTCAGGATTTCACAGGAGGTGGGAGTTTTCGCGCGCGTTGTAATTTCGGAATAGCAAGACGCGGGTTGAGATGGAGGGAGTTGTCGGAGCACAACGAGACAAAGATATATCTTAAATATTTCGGGCTAACAAGGCGCGGGTTGAAGAGGCGGGAGTTTCGCAGCACGATAGACAGAGATGCTTGCTTCAATTTTCGGCATAACAAGGCGCGGCTAGAAATTTCGGAAGAACAAGCTTAACGTGTACCCAAAAAAAAGACAATTTGAACCTCAACACGCACAACACACACAACAACACCATTTAGACTAGAGTAAGGTACACGTGCATTGCACGCATGAGATTTGGCAACCAAATTATGAATAAATACCACATTATAGCATGCAAGCTTTGAGTCATATATGCATGATGTAGATGTTCATTTAATTCTTATAGTTCATTTCATTCAAAATCATCTAGTTTTTATAAGAAAGCTAATCTATTTTAAGATTCATGGAATTGTGTGTTGTAAGACATAAAGTAAAAACAAATAATGGCAAATCATGTAGAAAAACATTTGGGCAATTCTGATACGGAAGATTCTAGAACAAATTAGAAGTGCTTGTGTTTTGATGTTTGTGCATTATGCTTAAGTTCAACCATGGAGTCTTCTAGATTATACATGTGGCGAAATCTGGTGGAATCTAGATGATATCCAACGGCCAATAGTGCTCAAATTTGCCATCTTTGGACCTTCGGATTCGCCTCATCCAACGACCATCTTTCAAAGTTAAAGTTACCCGCACACAATAAAAAAATATATAATATAATATATATAGGGGTATAGATATAGATATGTGATGCGAAAGCCGCCCATCATCTCCAATTACATGCACGGATGCGACATGGGCAAATGATGTCTGCCATCGGTATCTCAAATTCAAATCAGTCCGACCTTGTTCAATGTGTATACATTACAACATGCTCGTTTCCAAAGCACACCGCGCAGATGTCCGTTATATTCATGCATGCATGGGTTTCAAACATCAGGATCTCTTATTCAAATATTTGAATTCAACTTTACATTGATTATGACCTCACCTATTCTTTTACACCCACACAGTAGTCTTCTCTTTATAATTGTACCACTAACTTTCTCTCATGCATGCATGCACACACACTACCAGTTGGCATTATCTATCGCACGCATGCAACCTTTTTCTTCAGGTCGGTCTCCCATGAAGGCACACATCCACACACATCCCCCTCTCCCTCATACCGGGCATTCTTTATCTCTCACGCGTGCATGTGCAACGATCGATGTTCCTCTATGTATGTGTGTATATAGCTAGGTCTTTCATAGTTTTCCACAAAAACCGATCAATTGATATATCTAGTGAGGTCTCACCCTCTTTCCCACGTCCGCATCGATCAATCTATACCTCTCCCACGTCCACATCAATCAATCTATACCTCTCTATGTAGGATTAACATAAATAGCTAATACACCCACATTAATTGTATATCCAACGTCCCCCTCTCATCATCCATGCCTTCTGCTTCATCTCTCAGATGCGTGCACAATGGCGAAGACAGGGGGCAGTAAGGGCCCTGCCCCCCCCCCCTAACATCACTATATATCGAGGCTAATATGAATGTGATCATTAGACAATTGCTGGTAAAAAGGTTTAATTTCATGAATTGACCCTCCTCGTAAAGGATTAGCAATGCTTGGCCCCCTAGCTCATTTATTTTTCATGGCTCTGCCACTGCGTGCAACAGCGCACGTGTTTGCCCCCTCTCTCTAAATATCGATCTCGCACTTGTGCATTCCTTCATAGTTCCCTCCACTCGGCCCCTCGCACCATCTTCTAGCCCCCCACCGGATTTTGCCACATGTACAATCTAGCAAACTCCATGGTCGAACTTAAGCATAATGCACAAACCTCAAAACAACAGTGGTTCTCTTTTGTTCTAGAATCTTCCGTATCATAACTGCCCAAACTTTTTTCTAGTTGAATTGCCATTATTTGTTTTTACTTTATGATTTACAACGCATAATTCCATGAATCATAAAATAGATTAAGGGCTTCTTTGATTCAAGGGATTCTCAAAGGAATTTTGGAGGATTCTAATCATTAGGAATTTTTCCTATCTTGGTTGTTTGATTCGTAGGATTGTAAACCATAGGAATTTTTCCATATGATTCATTTGCACTAGATTTCATAGGAAACATCCCATCCACTCAAACCTCTTTGAAAGAATTCTGCATTTTTTCTATGCACAATCAAACACTCTTACAATCCTATAGGATTCAATACGACATTCCACTATAATCCCATGTTTTTCCTATTCAAGCGTTCTTAGTTTTTTTTATAAAAACTAATTTGATTTTGAATGAGATGAACTATACGAATTAAACGAAAGGCTACATCACGCATATATGACTAAGAGTTTACATGCTATAGTGTGGTATTTATTCATAACTTGGTTGCAAAATCTGATGCGTGCAATGCACGTGTAAATTACTAGTACTTCGAGTATGTGCAAAACACGTAAATTAGAATACCAATGGCACGCTACACAGTGTCTCTCTTACAGTTCATGAAGCCACGTGGCACATGTGGAGGCATTGTCGTGACTTCCTTGCGTGGATTGATCATAGTGACGTGCTGCTGGTTCCAAAAGAATGTACTCGTCCTCTGAGCCATACTGGCGGTACATGCACGGAGCGAAGATGTGCACGCACGCCACACACGCACTCATTCCCTCGCACGCACATGCGGATACACGGGCCGACGCAATTTTGTACCAAGATCCACCCCATGTGATTATTTGACGCGTGTAAAGTCGTTCACTTCATTGATGGTCAATTAATACAGCGCATGCAAATTAAGTGGATGTGAGGGCGGAAGAAAGACATTATTACTCCACTGCGGATGCGAGTAGTTAAATCGTGGGTTGCTAGTAGTACTTCCATTGGTCTCCTATGTATTTTGTGCCAATTTTTTACAGTAACATAATATTTACGCATTTGAGCAGTATAGTCTACTTGAAATTTATGTTCCACTAAACTCATTGGGAGCCGTTTCGGGCCTCGAAACCAAAACCATCAATTAATCTTTACCTTGTTCCCATCACATTCGAAAGCCTGCTCACACCTACTAGTACTACGTACCAAACCTGAACATGTTCCCACTATGCAGGTATTAGTACTACTAGTGCTAGTACTTAGGTTATAAAAAGGGGAACTACCTAACCGAAAATTACTCTACCTTTCCTCCTCATAAGTGCTTCTTCTTCGTCCGTCGTTGCCATGGTCGGTGAGCAGAGCTCTAGGTCGAGAACTACTCGTAACAAGGGAGCGGCAACCAAGGCTGCGGAAAAAAAGAGAGGGCTCGCCACCATGCAAAGACCTGGAAAGATCTCTCACGGGCAGGCGATGGCTCCTAGGAGCGCCCTAGCCGCGGAGGCGAACATGCCGAGCCGGCGGAGCTGGAGTCGTTATCCCTCGACGGCATGCCCGATCAGCTCAATAAGCACCTCAATAACCAGAAGGAGTTCATTCAAGGCTTGACAGAGTTGCTGAAGGAGAGCCTCGACGACATGTATGCTGAGCTCAATCAGCAGGGGGAGTTGACCGCCGGCTTGGTGATGTTGCTGAAGAAGAGCATTGCCTCAGAGAAGAAGGCGACCGGCAAAATCCCGCGACTTCAGGAGGACAAGGCGAAGCTCTGCCACGAGATCGACCTGTTGAAGGAGAAGAATGTCGGCTGGAAGAAGCTGCATGAGAATAGTAGTTCCTCGATGAAGATGTTGCAGGCCCTCATCATGGAACAAAGGAGGAGTTGGCAAAGCTCCGCATCGAGCACCCGGCTGCTGTCAAGGTACGTAATGCGGCCGTGGAACAGATGATGAAGGCTCGCGTCGAGAAATCCTGCCTCATGGACAGAATGAAGAAGATGGTGGAGGAGACGCGCAAGGAGATGGAGGTCGTGGAGGCGATGAAGAAGCAGTTATGACTCCATGGTGAATTAGATCATTTGGGGTGATAATCTTCCTTCTTCTTTTGCTGCTATGTTTCATCTTTTGCTTCGGGTGTTTCGCCGCACGTGTCACGTTCTCTGTGAGGCATGAATAGAACAATGGTTTTTGTTTTTTGAGGGAATGAATAGAACAATGCTAACAATGAGATGACTAGCAAATTAGATCATTTTTATCGCCATATGGCACTGGGCTACCGTGTTTCGGGCTCCTCCGTCACAGTACTACTCTAGTGGAAAACTTGAGTATACCGCACTGTTCTTTGCTCCTCCTCGATCAGGTCGTCAGCGCATTTATACAAGCAGTCAAATCACAAGGCCCCGCCTTCCAGCAGTAATGAGCCGTCAAATCACAAAGGCCCTCACCTCTCATGAAACCGACCAAGCTAGACTGCCCCGCCCTCTAGCCTTTTAAAAAATGTATACTTTTGTACAGTAGTAGTATCGATGGATTGCGCCATGGAGCAAAACTTGAAATTAAAAAAAGGTGGTACATATAGAGAGTGCTCGTTGCCAAATTATGCATATAGTACTATTAAAAAGGCTAGTCACAATAATGGTGTCCAGCACAACCCACCCCTCAAATAAAACTAAGCACCCTGGAATTCTTTGACAAAACTAAGCACCCTAAGATTCTTTGACAACTAAACTGCTGGCTATATGATGTTGGCCATATATATTGTATGTATATAATGTGAATAAACGAGTGGTAGTATGATACCAACTAAAAGATGAAATGTAAGAAATACTAGTATGTACTTACTGAAGAGTTAAAGTAACAAGAAGAAACATAAAATAGTTCTGCTGGGGGCTCAGCACAACCCACCCCTCAAATTAAATTAAGCACACCTGAAATTAAACTTTGCAACTATTCTGGTAGACACTGCATTAGAACCACCATGAGCAACGACACTGTCACCTTACTCGGAGTCCTCGTCCACGTCCTCGACTTCGTCCTTGTCCCTCTTCCTCTTGGCTGATACTTCTTTGCTTGAACCGCCAACTTGGCTGTTGCTCTTCATCCAACCCTTGTAGATATTGAAACAAAGGTAGCCATCCATTGCAGCATACTGGATGTGGTCTATATCTAGTACATTCTGCTGCCATGCATGACGATGAAACGTGTATGGAGGTTTCTCCAGTTTACCGTACGAAGGATGAACCATGGCTCCTGCTAGGGTCAGCATTGAAGGCTGACAAGAGGACACCAGCCGATTCTTTTGGAGGTCAAAGGTGTTGCCTACAACGAGGCATATCCGACACAGGACTTCTTTGTTGTTACCAAAGTCTACAATAACGAATTTGACTAGGTTGCTCTCGAGGAAGTCCTTAAAATCCTGGCACTCAACGTCAGCATGGCATATGTGGTAGACCAAGCATAAGTCATGCACGCAAACCTAGATCACGGCGGGCTTCTTCCTCTCTTCGTCCTTTAGATCCTTCTCTCGTCCCACGACTGTGGTGTACTCAACATCTAGCCCGGCGACCCACTCATCATGTGAGTCTTCGAACATGCGTCTGAAGCGAGAAAGGCATCCTTTCACCATCACGGAAGAACGGGTGTAGATGGCGTCGAACTCATCGCCGGTGATGGTTCTAACCTTGTACTCACTGCCGATCAAGGAGATTTGGGACGCCATGGATTTGGGAGGAGGGTTAGGATTAGTGGAACTGCCGTAATGTGAATGGACGGGACGACTAGGAGAGAACCGCCGTAGTATTAAAGGACATGCGGGAAGAGTAGGAGCGAACTGCCAGCGTGCGAACGGCAGGGTAGTGGCTTTCCATTCTCCCATGATACGGGCTTCCGAGAGCCCCTGGATCGGAGATCGAACGGTTGCATGCCGTGATTCTAGACCAATGGGTGAATATCCTATCCTGGAGGGTTATTCTGCAAATGTTCAGCAACTTAGCATGCGACTATTTGATCTCAGATCCAAGGGCTGCCAGCAGCCCTTATCATGGTCGCGCCTACCATGACCGTCGCGTCGCTCGCGCGGTCGCGCCCTTGGAGATTTAACACGGTGCATTAGGCTATCTAATGTTGGCATGTCATACATAGTCATCACTTAGTCACTCATACTACAACAAGGTTGGCTATAAGTGTATTTTTTTACTCCTCTCTATCTCTTTCTTCGTATTCCCTCCGTCCCATAATATAAGAACGTTTTTGACACTAGTGTAGTGCCAAAAACATTCTTATATTATGGGACACAGGGAGTACTAGTATTTATTGCATTTGCCAAGGAGTGACCTCTTCCAATGAAATGGTGTTGCTAAGTTTGCTTCATTTAATTAGCTATAGACTCAAAATTGTCTTTCACCTAGGTACACGCGCTTAGCACCGTTTCTTACTTGGGTCACCAAACTAGTCTCTCTCTTCTTGATTAACTTGCCACATCAGACTTTATGCCTATGTGGCAAGCTTAAGCACCTGTAGGAGCAAGTAAGGTGCCCGTCCGTTGCAAGGAAGAGTGAAATGCATTGATCGGGGTGTTGTTTATTTTGAAAAGGATGTGGGGGTCATGTCATGTGCAACCGGGTCGACGTGTCAAGCACCAAATAATAGTGCAGAACAGCAGGGGGGACGCACCCCACTCGTACCGGCCCAGTGTTAGTAATGAGCAAT
This sequence comes from Triticum dicoccoides, assembly GCF_002162155.2. NCBI lineage: Eukaryota > Viridiplantae > Streptophyta > Magnoliopsida > Poales > Poaceae > Triticum > Triticum dicoccoides. Next base: position 355,248,704 of record NC_041387.1, on the reverse strand, counting down.
GAGACGTCAAATCACAATGCCGCACCTTCCCAGACGGACGAAGCAACCATTATTTCACACTTCGGTTTGACATCATCTCAAACCACGTACTAGTATTGCTTCTGCCTCAAGAGGGACACGCGCATCGCCTTGGTACATCATGACATGTGGGACCGCATGACAGTCCATGCTCCCCCACCGATCGCTGGGTAAAATCACCTCATTTTTACTATACTTCCTCCGGATCGGTTTACTACATGGCATGCACGTCGTTCTAGGTTGAGAATTTAACTTGCTATATATATATATGATGAACAGTACATTAGCCTTTGAAAAAATGTATACTTTTGTACAGTAGTACTCCACTATCGATGGATTGCGCCATGGAGCAAAAATTGAAATTTGAAAAAAAGGTGGTACATATAGAGAGCGCTCGTCGCCAAATTATGCATATAGTACTATTAAAAAAGCTAGTACATGCTTAATTGGGGTGCTAAATTCTATTAAAGAAATACTAGTACTAGTATGTACATACTGAAGAGTTAAAGTAACAAGAAGAAACATAACATAGTTCTGCTGGGGGCTCAGCACAACACACCACTCAAATTAAACTAAGCACACCTGAAATTAAACTATGCAACTAATCGGTAGACACTGCATTAGAAGTTTAGAACCGCCATGAGCAACGATACTGCCACCTTACTCGGAGTCCTCGTCCACGTCCTCGACTTCGTCCTTGTCCCTCTTCATCTAGGCGGATACTTCTTTGCTTGAACCGCCAACTTGGCTGTTGCTCTTCATCCAACCCTTATAGATATTGAAACAAAGGTAGCCATCCATTGCAGCATAGTGGATGTGGTCTATATCTAGTACATTCCGCTGCCATGCATGACGATGAAACGTGTAATGAGGTTTCTCCAGTTTGCGGTACGAAGGATGAACCATGGCTCCTGCCAGGGTCAGCATTGAGGGCTGACGAGAGGGCACCAGCCGATTCTTCTGGAGGTCGAAGGGGTTGCCTACAACGAGGCCTATCCGACGCAGGACTTCTTTGTCGTTCTTAAAGTCTACAGTAACGAATTTAACTGTTTTGTCCTTGAGGAAGTTCTTAAAATCCTGGCAATCAACGTCGGCATGGCATATGTGGTAGACCAAGCAAGCACTATGTACGCAAACCTGGATCACGGCGCGCTTCTTCCTCTCTTCGTCCTTTAGATCCTTCTCTCTTCCCATGACTGTGGTGTACTCAACATCTAGCCCAGCGACCCACTCATCATGTGAGTTTTCGAACATGCGTCTGAAGCGAGAAAGGCATCCTTTAATCGTCGCGGTAGTACGGGTGTAGATGACGTCGAACTCATCGCCAGTGATGGTTCTAACCTTGTACTCACCGCCGACTGGGGAGATTTGGGACGCCATGGATTTGAGAGGAGGGTTAGGATTAGTGGAACTGCCGTAATGTGAATGGACGGGACGACTATGAGCGAACCACCGTAGTATTAAAGGACGTGCAGGAAAGAGTAGGAGCGAACTGCCAGCATGCAAACGGCAGGGTAGTGGCTTTCCATTCTCCCATGATACAGGCTTCCGAGAGCCCTTGGATCTGAGATCAAACGGTTGCATGGCGTGATTCTAGACCTATGGGTGAATATCCTATCCTGGAGGGTTATTCTTAAAAAATTTAGTAACTTAGCATGCGACCATTGATCTCAGATCAAAGGGCTGCCAGCAGCCCGTATCATGATCGCGCCTACCACGACCGTCGCGTCGCTCGCGTGGTCACGCCCTTGGAGATTTAACACGATGCGTTAGGCTATCTGATGTTGGCATGTCATACATAGTCATCACTTAGTCACTCATACTACAACAAGGTTGGCTATAAGGTTGGCTATAAGTGTATTTTTTTACTCCTCTCTATCTCCTTCTTCGTACTCCCTCCGTCCCATAATATAACAACATTTTTGACACTAGCTAGTTTAGTGTCAAAAACGTTCTTATATAATGGGACACAGGGAGTACTAGTATTTATTGCATTTGCCAAGGAGTGACCTCTTCCAATGAAATGGTGTTGCTAAGTTTGCTTCATTTAATTAGCTATAGACTCAAAATTGTCTTTTCACCTAGGTACACGTGCTTAGCACCGTTTCTTCCTTGGGTCACCAAACTAGTCTCTCTCTTCTTGATTAACTTGCCACATCAGACTTTATGCCTATGTGGCAAGCTTAAGCACCTGTAGGAGCAAGTAAGTATAATAGTGCGCTTTACATGGCATTTTTGCATATGTGGAGGAAAGAGAGGCAACGGAAAAGTGGAGAAGTCGGCTCTCATGCAAGAGCCAACCTCTACTACTACATGGTGGAGCATTGGGAGAGGCACCTGTATGGAGGTGGTCCGGAATCGGGAGACTCACGCTGGTCGTAGCACCACAGTGAAAATGATAATGGCAAGTCAAATCACGGGGCCCCACCTGTCCAGCAGTAACTCGCTATCAAATGACACATCCGTACGTTTGGAGTAGCCTACTCCCTCGTCTTGTCGCGTCTCTGTCGAACCGACTAGGCGGAACTGTCCCGCCGCCTACCGGGCAGGAAAAGCCCCGCCCTCGACTTTTAAATAGTATACAGTATACTAATTTTGTATCCATGGATTGCGCCCGCGCCATGGAGCAAAGCATCTAGAAAATGGCGGTACACATGTACGGAGTATACAGCACGCACGTCGCGTTCGCGTCGCACCCCAGACTGCCGGTCGGTCTGGCACGCTGCTCTCCGAATGGAACGCGCGTCATATTGCGTTCGCACACACATGTGGGACGACAATTGAGAACCGACCATAGGCACACTCCCCGGCCTCGCAAGTCGGGTGGCTTAATAGAAGAGGGAGACGAGCGATAGTACTAGAGAAGTGTTGTACTACGTCGGTGCCTGGACGATCCCTGCAAGACACGGAAGATCAGTTCGTCCATGCATGTGACCAGACTCCAGCAGACACGCCTAGATTGGCTATCGTCTACATATCGTGCATGCTGTGTTGTACATGGCTGTAGTTCTGGTGAAAAATCTAAAAAAAGGTTTCTTGTCATCTCGCAAAATTATGTGTCGTGTGCTTCGAATCACTGCGAGGGTTAAAGAGCGAGAACTGAGTTGGGCTAGTCATTGGGGGCACATGCACGAACAGTGACTACTCGGCTGCCATCTAGGTCAAGCCGGCTATGTTAATTAGGACATCTATCAATGGACCCATTTTCTACGAGTTTATCTTTAATTTGAGCTTTGTTCCTCGTCTAGTTTGTCCGTCGGGATTCAGGTTGTCTCCTTTGGGAAGTGAGGTTATGATTTCTTGTCATGTGGCATTTTTTCGTGTTATATGTTATAATCCGGCGCTTCGTATCAAAATGACGACAACTGTGCCTCCGGGCGACGTGCATGAACACTTCTCGACAGTCATTGACGAGGTCAAGCCGGCTCCGGTAAACAAAAGAAAACTAAGTACTACTCCACTATATAGGCAGGTGCCTCCGCGCTTGCTTGCTAGTGTTGCTCTCTTCACACCGTCTCGGCCTCTCCATATCTAAACACGATAGCGGTGGCCACACACTCTCTCTCTCTCTCTACTCACCGCTAGTCACAGATCCAGCCGGATTCTCTCCAACGGGGAAGGTGAGAAGGTGCAACGTTCACGCGGTCGTCCTCGGCGACGGCTCTTACCATCTGTTGGGCGCGTCCCGATCAGCCTGCCTTGTCGTTCTCTCCCAAGCACCGCTGGCGAGGGAGGGCCTCCGACCCCTTCTTCCTCGCTGCCGTAGTGTGGGCAGATCCAGCCTCCCACCGCCCACCTAGCGACATCCCGGCGACCATCAGGTATAACTTCCTTCTAAACTGGCCTTGCTCTACTTCCCGAGCTCCCGACGTTGCTGCATTTGTAACTTTTACTATTTCTCAGGCCCCCTCATAGATAGGATCGATCGGCTGTTCGAAAACCACCTAATTTTTTACGTTCAAGAGGTAAAACTAGTTCATGCACTCGAATCTAGTACTACTTGGTTCAAACAAGGAAGAAAGGGGGTGGGGGTGGGGGAGGATTTGTTACCTGAATCTAGGACTTGGTTGAAAGAGGAAATAATGGGGGCGAAAAGTAGCAGAGACTGGCAATCCAACTAGTCTCTAGGTCTAATAGGGGAATAAAGGGAAACGCAGTACAAACTCAATATAAACCCGATCTATTGGTTGAAAAAGGAAAGAAAGTGGGGACTGGGGGACAAGTCAACAGAGTAAGTCTAGCACTAGATTTGCTAGCCTCACACAGTATAAGGTGGCTATAGCGAACAAAAACGGGACCAACCCAGATATCCTGTTCTGATGTTTGTTGCCCCGAGCCACTCTTATGTAATGTCATTGGTAAAATGTAGCAGTCGCACTGTTAAAATTAAGGACACGTTAAACCAATGTTGTTTTAAATGTAATGCCTCCAGTAATATGAATCAATGGCACTTCTTTACATGTCCTGCTAAAATTTCCGATTAAGATAAGTTGGTTCTTTTTGTTAGAAATGCAACTGTGCTGGTCCGCCTACTCTCCCATGCCCAAAGTAATGTTGTATTTAACAGTTGTCATAGTTAATCCTGATGCCCAGACTAATATCTAGCAATGCCACTGCTTTAGAAATTGCTACTGTCCTTGTAGGATTGCCATTCAGATAAGGTACATGCTTCTTTTCATTTGATGCATGTTTCATCACTCGTTACTTGTTAGTCACCCTCCTTTCCACCTTTTTTGTGCAAACAGAGATATACATTTCACGCTCGATCTTAGTTGAACTGCACAAATGATATCCAAATTATAGTTGAGCATTCCAGGAGCTTCACAACCAACCTTGATGTTGCTCAATTTTATTGCAACTAATGAAGAAGAAGCTTTGTGGGTTTCGTTTTCTGATGGAAATGGAACCAGGGTTGGAGCCCTTTTCTTAAAAAAATGAAGAAGAAGCTGCTAGCTCACGGGACATTGCTTCATTTTAGGTGAACTGGACCAAAAGGTCCCCTGAATTGAATCATCCATGTTGGTGACTGAAAGAGCCAGCTTTAGCATCCCAGTCTAAGCACCCCCGGCCTCCATCCTTGCGACGCACGGTACACCTCGTTTGCCACCTGCTCGACCCTAGTGTCACTGATAAAATGAAGTAATAATATAGTTAAAATAGAGCGAGTGTCATCTCTATCATTTCATTTCCAATGTAGATAAAGAAAGTGCTTCTCTTTGTTAAAGTATGTTTCATCAACTAGTCCCAATGTTAATGTTTAAGCGTTTCTGCAAACTGGGGTGCTTAATTTTAGTTAATATGTACAAAAATAGAGATTTGAATGTATCGAGGCGCCTCCTTGTACTATTGCTGTACACTGATGTTCATCACTGGCAGAAGGTGTATCTGGGAGACTTGGGACGATGTCCAGTATGAGGCGTACCGTATGAGGCGTCGCAGGGCCCATCTCGCCCTCGCAACATGGCATACTATGACACTATCGCAATATTTTCTTCTATTTATTTTGTGTGTTTCATCAACTAGTGCCACTATAATGTAATCACGCTTTTTCATTATCTGTGCAAACTGGGTTATTCAGCTGCATTTTGGTGGAACTGCACAAATGTACGTATGGAACCGGCATATATGCAGAGTGCAAGGTTTGCCAAGTAAAAATTACCGACACGAACCATGTTGCATGCACGCATTGGCATCCACCACAACCAGTGGGATGTGTGGCGCTCACTGTGGACGGATCTTTCTCGGTAGCAAATCCTCTAACCAAATACTAGTAGCTTATATTGGCAGTTTTCTAGGGAGTACTCTTTTCTGAAAGAAGCACCACTCTATTTTTCTTTATTTGTACATTGTGTCACTACTTTGACCCAAAGGTCCAGAGCTACTTTAGGATGATTGGCGTAGTTCTCGGAGACTGATTGTAAGCATGATTTTCATTAGCTGTCACACTGATTGTAAGCATGAGCAGGTGGAAGATTAGGTTAGTGCGAAGCCTACCTTAAACCCTACCGCCGCCGTTGAAACGAGGCGAGCATCGAGGGAACCGTGGAGAATGTCGGGGAAGCGACGTCGCGCCATCCGGCCTCCTCTTGCGGTGGGAGAACGAATACTCATGTGGCTCCGGTTGGCTCTGCACCCTCACGAACGGCACACCATACTTGATCGATTCGTTATCCTCTGGGTGTTCGACCTTCAACCTATACGGCCACCACCTCCGCCTGACTGTCGCCTCGAGCGAATCTGTCTGCTCCATTGCCCATAGGAGATACTCGATGAACTTGGAGGACTGCGATGTGACTGCCGCCGAGGAGTACATGTATATCGCCGGCCTCATCGCCGCCGCCTCGCTCTTTTGCATACATTTCCACATGGCCCGCACCATCCTCGAAATCTCCCACTCATTGTCAAACCAACTAAGGATCTCCTTCAACTTGGCTAACTTTGCCTGGTCACCGCTGGCGATCTGCCTGATTCGCTGGTGCATTCTCTCCATAGATGTCATTCTGAGTGGTCCGTTGCTAGCTTTGGAAGATGGGAGGAGAGATGGTGGTCTTGCAATAGAGAAGAGGGAGAGTAGAGGAGGTGGTTTTGGAATGGAGATGATGGAGAGGAGAGGAGGTGGTTTTACAATGGAGAGAAGATCGGAAGAGGGAGAGGCGAGACAGTGGTTTTGGAATGGAGATGATGGAGAGGAGAGGAGGTGGTTTTGGAATGGAGATGATGGAGAGGAGAGGAGGTGGTTTTGCAATGGAGGAGATCAGAAGAGGGAGAGGCGAGACGGTGGTTTTGGAATGGAGTTGATGGAGAGGAGAGGAGGTGGTTTTGCAATGGAGAAGATCAGAAGAGGGAGAGGCGAGATGATGGTTTTGGAATGGAGATGATGGAGAGGAGAGGAGGTGGTTTTGCAATAGAGAAGAGGGAGAGGAGCGTGCGGCAGCGATTTAGGATTGGGCGAGAGGGCTGGCACGCTGTGACTGGATCAAAATCAAAATCAATTTACCCTTCAATTAAGAAAGCGACCCCACATTAACTAGTCTCCCTTTTATTCTGGGTCATAATTGACCATGATTTTTGCACATAAAATATATGTTATACGTTGCAAAAATAATATAATTTGAAAGTACATTCAGATACGAACCAAACGATACAATTTTTGGTGACATGCATTCACATTTTGCTTGTCACATACAGTACGTGGCCAAACTTTGACCCAAAATACGCAAAACAACAAAAAAATACTTCCAAGACCAGCGCAGCTCTTCCGCTCTTCTCCTCTGAAACCACCGCCGCTCCTCTCCTGTTCCAATCTAAATCCAGCGCCGCTCCTCTCCTCTTCCATTTCAAAACCACCGCCCCTCCTCTCATGTTCCAGTCCAAAACCAGTGTTGCTCCTCTCCCGTTCTAATCCAAAACCAGCGCCGCTCCTCTCCTCTTCCATTCAAAAACCACCGCCGGCGAGTGAAGGTGTTGTGGAGAAGTAGATCGATGGAGGAGTACAACCGATACGTGAGGAACGTAGATGGCGACCCCGTGAAGCTAGCTAGGATGTTGGAGATATAGTCTTGGTTTGACAACAAGGACCAACTAGCGGCGACGGAAACATCCATGGCCAAATATCTGCAACAGAGCGAAAAGGCGGCGATACTCTTGGAGGGAGTCGCGCCGGAGTACATAGAGCTGCTCCTGTGGGCCATGGAGCAAACAAATTCACTGAATCTGATCGTGAGGGAGCGGTGGTGGGAGTATCGATCCCAGATGGAGCATCCACCAGAGATTGAAGGATAGAGCATCTACAGGGTGCCGTATGTGAGGGTGTCCTGCTAGAGCGAGCCGGTGGAGTCTTCATGGACCAAACCCAACTGCAAGAGGAGAAAAGCAGTTGGCCCGACGACGCTTTCCCACCATCGTCTCCCTCGTTGTTCACATCGTCTCACGGGGCGGCTGTCTGCCGCCGAGGAATAGGAGGAGACTGCCCCCCAGCCCAATAGTCGGGCAGGTTGTGAATTGTCAGGAGGAGCTTAGGGTTGTCAGTATTTGCAGGTTGTGAATTGTGTTTTGTGTTGTGTATTTTGAGAGTACTTTCAGATATGAATGTCTTTTGAATTTTAGATTTGCAGTATTGAGCATATGAAGAATTTTATGAATTCTAGAGATCTATTTTTAGCACTTAGAAAATGTAGTTTCATAGGAGTATAAAAGTGCAGACGAGAAGAAACTGCAAGTTTCAGTTTCAGATAAGAAACTGCAAGTTTAGATTTAGATAAGAAACTGCAACTTTCAGAGGCAGAGCATTTATATTAACACGGCCTTTTCAAACAGGGTTAACATCATGTTGGAAGTTTTATTCATGGTCGAAAATGGAACTACCAACCAGTTAACATCATGCTGATCAACATTCATGCATAGCACATCTTCATATGATGCACAGTCAAAATGCCCACACAATGTTGAGTGTGCGAAACACAGAGAAAACGAGGGACGGAGTTTTGGCAAGTGTTGGACGTGGTTTTGGGCTGTCCCGTCTAGGCTTTCATTTTTAACATGCGCAGCCCACGACCTCGGATGGGAGGGCCTGTTTGTATTTTCCTAGGGCCGTCATCTATCGACCGGCCTATGGACCTCCCATCCGAGGTTTTAGTTTTGGCAGGCCAATTTATGTATTTTTTTGAAGAAAACGCAGCGGTCTATTCTGTTTTTCTATATAAGAATAGGAACGCCAGGTACAACTTATGTTTCCCTTTTAACTATACTATACATATTTAAATTATTTTATATATTATTATATATTATTTTTATTGTCATCATATATTTAACAGATACTTACATATGTAAGAAAACAATATCCCACATCTTATTAACTTATAAAAATAATTTCTTAACAAATAAAATCATGGATTGTTTTGGTATGAAAATCCTAGTGATTGTGTACAAAATCTTGGTAAGATTTAAGGACGAATGTAATAATATCACTTATTATTTAAATATATTTATAACAAAATGCTCAGCCCTTTTTTATTTTTTGATAACATTGCTGGCCCAACCCAACAGAATCAGCCCAGCAAAATCGTGTATCTAGATAAAGTGCAAATGGCCTGTAATTTTTTAGTGAATAAAATAAATGGGCCGCATGAAAGCTACATTAATTATTCACCCATCCCAGCTAATGGCTGTAATTCAAAAAAAAGATCAAATTGACTGTAAATTCTACCGCGCAAAAAAAAGTCTGTAAATTCTGAAAAAATGGGTTGAATACATGCCACATTTTTGGAGGGTGAAATGTGGGCCAATAGGTCGAAGCCAACGCAAGTCGTTGTAAATTTAGTCAATAAATGATTCTGACAAGTTAGCCATTGGATTTACATCCAACGGCCAGCATCCATCTTCAATCTCTCGTCTTCTTCCTCCAGCGCCGTCGGGACCACCTCCCGCCTCGTGCTGCTAGCAGCTCTGCTTAGCATGCTTCGCTATGAAGCGCTACTCCACCATTGGCCAGGCCATCCCTCCAACCCTCCACACCTCTTGTTCTTCTCCACTGACTACCGAACCACCCCGCACTAGAACCGGTTAACCCTCGTACACCTCTCCGTCTGTGACTCTACTCCCGCGTCTTCCCATCTGCGGCTCGTTGCTGTCCGGGGCCTCGCCGTCGTCCACCACCTTGGATGTGCTCGGCGCAGCATGGTCAACGTGATCAACGAACGACACCATCGGAAGTAGGCTATGCGTGGAGAGGCTGACAGCTGGGTCCACGGCCGCACACAAGGAAATGCCTCCTTATTACGCCCAAAATAATGATTCCTCCACCTGACATCTGTGTTGGGTAACATAGTAATTTCAAAAAAAATCCTACACACACACAAGATCATGGTGATGCATAGCAATGAGAGGGGAGAGTGTTGTCCACGTACCCTCGTAGACCGAAAGTGGAAGCGTTAGAACAACGCGGTTGATGTAGTCGTACGTCTTCACGGCCCGACCGATCAAGCACCGAAACTACGGCACCTCTGATTTCTAGCACACGTTCAGCTCGATGACGTCCCTCGTACTCCGATCCAGCAGAATGTCGGGGAAGAGTTTCGTCAGTACGACAGCTTGGTGACGATCTTGATGTTCTACCATCGCAGCGCTTCGCCTAAGCACCGCTACAATATTATCGAGGACTATGGTGGAGGGGGGCACCGCACACGGCTGAGAGATCAAGAGATCAATTGTTGTTGTGTCTAGAGGTGCCCCCTGCCCCTGTATATAAAGGAGTGGAGGGGGAGAGGGCCGACCCTTATGGCGCACCCTGGAGGAGTCCTACTCCCACCGGGAGTAGGATTCCTCCCCTTCCATGTAGTAGGAGTAGGAGACAAGGAAGGGGGAGAGGGAAGAGAAGGAAGGAGGGGGCGCCGCCCCTCCCCCTAGTCCAATTCGGAATAGTCATTGGGGGGTGTGGCCTTCCTCTCTCTCCCCTAAAGCCCAATAAGGCCCATATACTTCTTCCCCCGTATTCGCGTAACTCCCCGGTACTCCGAAAAATACCCGAACCACTCGGAACCTTTCCGATGTCCGAATATAGTCATCCAATATATCGATCTTTACTTCTCAACCATTTCGAGACTCCTCGTCATGTCCCCGATCTCATCCGGGACTCCCAACTCCTTCGGTACATCAAAACTCATAAACTCATAATAAAATTGTCATCGAAACCTTAAGCGTGCGGACCCTACGGGTTTGAGAACTATGTAGACATGCCCGAAACATGTTTCCGGTCAATAACCAATAGCGGAACCTGGATGCTTATATTGGCTCCCACATATTCTACGAAGATCTTTATCGGTCAAACCGCATAACAACATACGTTGTTCCCTTTGTCATCGATATGTTACTTGCTCGAGATTCGATCGTCGGTATCCCAATACCTGGTTCAATCTTGTTACCAGCAAGTCTCTTTACTCGTTATGTAATGCATCATTCCGTAACTAACTCATTATCTACATTGCTTGCAAGGCTTATAGTGATGTGCATTACCGAGAGGGCCCAGAGATACCTCTCCGACAATCGGAGCGACAAATCCTAATATCGAAATATGCCAACTCAACAAGTACCTTCGGAGACACCTGTAGAGCTCCTTTATAATCACCCAGTTACGTTGTGACGTTTGGTAGCACACAAAGTGTTCCTCCGGTAAACGGGAGTTGCATAATCTCATAGTCATAGGAACATGTATAAGTCATGAAGAAAGCAATAACAACATAATAAACGATCAAGTGCTAAGCTAACGGAATGGGTCAAGTCAATCACATCATTCTCCTAATGATGTGATCCCGTTAATCAAATGACAACTCATGTCCATGGCTAGGAAACTTAACCATCTTTGGTTCACGAGCTAGTCAAGTAGAGGCATACTAGTGACACTATGTTTGTCTATGTATTCACATATGTATCAAGTTTCCGGTTAATACAATTCTAGCATGAATAATAAACATTTATCGTGAAATAAGGAAATAAATAATAACTTTATTATTGCCTCTAGGGCATATTTCCTTCAGTCTCCCTCTTGCACTAGAGTCAATAATCTAGTTCACGTCGTTATGTGATTTAACACCAATATTCACATATGTATGTGATTAATACCCATAGTTCACATCGTCATGTGATCAACACCCAAAGGGTTACTAGAGTCAATAATCTATTTCACATTGTTATGTGATTAACAACCAAAGAGTAGTAAGGTATGATCATGTTTTGCTCGTGAGAGAAGTTTAGTCAACGGGTCTGTCACATTCAGAGCCGTATGTATTTTGCAAATATTCTATGTCTACAATGCTCTGCATGGAGCTACTCTAGCTAATTGCTCCCACATTCAATATGTATCCAGATTGAGACTTAGAGTCATCTGGTTTGGTGTAAAAGCTTGCATTTGTAACTTTTTACGATGAGCTCTTTTATCACTTCCACTATCGAGAAATATTTCCTTAGTCCTCACTAAGGATATTCTTGACTGCTGTCCAGTGACCTACTCTTAGATCAAAATTGTACTCCCTTGCCAAACATGGAGCAAGGTATACAATAGGTCTGGTACACAGCATAGCATACTTTATAGAACCTATGACTGAGGCATAGGGAATGACTTTTCATTCTCTTTCTATTTTCTGCCATAGTCGGGTTTTGAGTCTTACTCAACTTCACACCTTGGAATACAGGCAAGAACTCCTTCTTTGACTGTTCCATTTTGAACTACTTCAAAATCTTATTAAGGTATGTACTCATTGAAAATTTTTATCAAGCGTCTTGATCTATCTCTATAGATCTTTGATACTTAATGTGTAAGTAGCTTCACCGAGGTCTTTCTTTGAAAAACTCTTATTCATGTACCCTTTTATGCTTTCCAGAAAAATTCTACATTATTTCCAATCAACAATATGTTATTCACATATACTTATCAGAAATGTTGTAGTGCTCCCACTCACTTTCTTGTAAATACAGGCTTCTACAAAAGTATGTATAAAACCATATGGTTTGATTAACTCATCAAAGCGTATATTCCAATTCCGAGTTGCTTGCACCAATCCATAAATGGATCGCTGGAGCTTGCACACTTTGTTAGCACCTTTAGGATTGAAAAAACCTTCTGGTTGCATCATATACAAATCTTCTTTAATAAATCCATTAAGGAATGCAGTTTTGACATCCATTTGCCAGATTTCATAAAATGTGGCAATTGCTAACATGATTCGGACAGACTTAAGCATCGCTACAGTTGAGAAAATCTCATTGTATTCAACATCTTGAACTTGTCAAAAACCTTTTTGTGACAAGTCGAGCTTTGTAGATAGTAACACTACTATGAGCATCTGTCTTCCTCTTGAAGATCCATTTATACAATATGGCTTTCCGATCATCGGGCAACTCCACCAAAGTCCACACTTTGTTCTCATACATGGATCCCATCTCAGATTTCATGGCCTCAAGCCATTTCGCGGAATCTGGGCTCATCATCGCTTCCTCATAGTTCATAGGTTCATCATGGTCTAGTAACATGACCTCCAGAACAGGATTACCGTACCACTCTGGTGCGGACTGTACTTTGGAAGACCTACGAGGTTTTGTAGTAACTTAATCTAAAGTTTCATGATCATCATCATTAGCTTCCTCACTAATTGGTGTAGGAATCACTAGAACTGATTTCTGTGATGAATTACTTTCCAATTCGAGAGAAGGTACAAATAACCTTATCAAGCTCTACTTTCCTCCCACTCACTTCTTTCGAGAGAAACTCCTTCTCTAGAAAGGATCCATTCTTAGCAACGAATGTTTTGCCTTCGGATCTGTGATAGAAGGTGTACCCAACAGTTTCCTTTGGGTATTCTATGAAGACGCACTTCTCCGATTTGGGTTCGAGCTTATCAAGTTGAAACCTTTTTCACATAAGCATCACAACTCCAAACTTTAAGAAACGACAGCTTAGGTTTATTGCTAAACCATAGTTCATACGGTGTCGTCTCTACGGATTTAGAAGGTGCCCTATTTAACATGAATGCAGTTGTCTCTAATGCATAACCCCAAAACTATAGTGGTAAATCGGTAAGATACATCATAGATCGCACCATATCCAATAAAGTACGGTTATGACGTTCGGACACACCATTACGCTATGGTGTTCCATGTGGCGTGAGCTGTGAAACTATTCCACATTGTTTTATATGAAGGCCAAACTCGTAACTCAAATATTCTTCTCCACGATCAGATCGTAGAAACTTTATTTTCTTGTTACGATGATTCTCCACTTCACTCTGAAATTCTTTGAACTTTTCAAATGTTTCAGACTTGTGTTTCATTAAGTAGATATACCCATATCTGCTCAAATCATCTGTGAAGGTCAGAAAATAACGCTACTTGCCACGAGCATTAACACTCATTGGACCGCATACATCGGTATGTATTATTTCCAATAAGTCAGTAGCTCATTCCATTGTTCCGAAGAACGGAGTTTTAGTCATCTTGTCCATAAGGCACGGTTCGCAAGCATCAAATGATTCATAACCAAGTGATTCCGAAAATCCATCTTTATGGAGTTTCTTCATGCAATTTACACCGATATGACCCAAACGGCAGTGCCACAAATAAGTTGCACCATCATTATTAACTTTGCATCTTTTGGAATCAATATTATGAATATGTGTATCACTACGATCGAGATCCAACAAACTATTTTCATTGGGTGTGTGACCATTGAAGGTTTTATTCATGTAAACAGAACAACAATTATTCTCTGACTTTAAATGAATAACCGTATTGCAATAAACATGATCGAATCATATCCATGCTCAACGCAAACACCAAATAACATTTATTTAGGTTTAACACTAATCCCGAAAGTATAGGGAGTGTGTGATGGTGATCATATCAATCTTGGAACTACTTCCAACACTCATTGTTACTTCCCCTCAACTAGTCTCTGTTTATTATGTAACTCCTGTTTCGAGTTACTAATCTTAGCAACCGAACAAGTATCAAATACTCATGGGCTACTATAAACACTAGTAAGGCACACATCAATAACCTGTATATCAAATATACCCTTGTTCACTTTGCCATCCTTCTTATCTACCAAATATTCAGGGCATTTCCACTTCCAGTGACCATTTCCTTTGCAGTGTAAGCACTCAGTTTCAGGCTTTGGTCAAGTTTTGGGCTACTTTGCGAGAGTGAAAACTTGCTTGTCATTCTACTTGAAGTTCCCTTCCTTTCCCTTTGCCTTTTTTCTTGAAACTAGTGGTCTTGTCAATCATCAACACTTGATGCTCTTTCTTGATTTCTACCTTCGTTGATTTCAATATCGCGAAGAGATCGGGAATCGTTTTCGTCATCCTTTGCATACTATAGTTCATCACAAAGTTCTACTAACTTGGTGATGGTGACTAGAGAACTCTGTCAATCACTATCTTATCTGGAAGATTAACTCCCACTTGATTCAAGTGATTGTAGTACCCAGACAATCTGAGCACATGCTCACTAGTTGAGCAATTCTCCTCCATCTTTTAGCTATAGGACTTGTTGGAGACTTTATATCTCTCAACTCGGGTATTTGCTTGAAATATTAACTTCAACTCCTGGAACATCTCATATGGTCCATGACGTTCAAAATGTCTTTGAAGTCCCGATTCTAAGCCGTTAAGCATGGTGCACTAAACTATCAAGTAGTCATCATATTGAGCTACTCAAACATTCATAACGTCTGCATCTGCTCTCGCAATAGGTCTATCACCTAGCGGTGCATCAAGGACATAATTCTTCTGTGTAGTAATGAGGATAAACCTCAGATCACAAATTCAATCCGCATCATTGCTACTAACATCTTTCAACATATTTTTCTCTAGGAACATATCAAAATAACATAGGGAAGCAACAACGTGAGCTATTGATTTACAACATAATTTGCAAAATACTACCAGGACTAAGTTCATGATAGTTTTAAGTTCAATTAATCATATTACTTAAGAACTCCCACTTAGATAGACATCTCTCTAGTCATCTAAGTGATCACGTGATGCAAATCAACTAAACCATGTCTGATCATCACGTGAGATGGAGTAGTTTTCAATGGTGAACATCACTATGTTGATCATATCTACTATATGATTCACGTTCGACCTTTCGGTGTCCGTGTTCCGAGGCCATATCTGTATATGCTAGGCTCGTCAAGTTTAACCTGAGTATTCCGCGTGTGGAACTGTTTTGCACCCGTTGTATTTGAACGTAGAGCCTATCACACCCGATCATCACGTGGTGTCTCAGCACGAAGAACTTTCGCAATGGTGCATACTCAGGGAGAACACTAATTAGTGAGAGATCATCTTAAAATGCTACCGTCAATCAAAGCAAGATAAGATGCATAAAGGATAAACATCACATGCAATCAATATAAGTGATATGATATGGCCATCATCATCTTGTGCTTGTGATCTCCATCTCCGAAGCACCGTTGTGATCACCATCACCACCGGCGCGACACCTTGATCTCCATCGTAGCATCATTGTCGTTTTGCCATCTATTGCTTCTACGACTATCGCTACCGCTTAGTGATAGAGTAAAGCAATTACAGGGCGCTTGCATTTCATACAATAAAGCGACAACCATATGGCTTCTGCCAGTTGCCGACAACTCGGTTACAAAACATGATCATCTCATACAATAAAATATAGCATCACGTCTTGACCATATCACATCACAACATGCCCTGCAAAAACAAGTTAGACGTCCTCTACTTTGTTGTTGCAGGTTCTACGTGGCTGCTACGGGCTGAGCAAGAACCGTTCTTACCTACGCATCAAAACCACAACGATAGTTCGTCAAGTTAGTGTTGTTTTAACCTTCTCAAGGATCGGGCGTAGCCACACTCGGTTCAACTAAAGTTGCAGAAACTGACACCCGCCAGCCACCTATATGCAAAGCACATCGGTAGAACCAGTCTCGCGTAAGCGTACGCGTAATGTTGGTCCGGGCCGCTTCATCCAATAATACCGCCGAACCAAAGTATGACATGCTGGTAAGCAGTATGACTTATATCGCCCACAACTAACTTGTGTTCTACTCGTGCATATAACATCTACGCATAAAACCTAGCTCGGATGCCACTGTTGGGTAACGTAGTAATTTTAAAAAAATTCCTACGCACACGCAAGATCATGGTGATGCATAGCAATGAGAGGGGAGAGTGTTATCCACGTACCCTCGTAGACCGAAAGCGAAAACGTTAGAACAACGCGGTTGATGTAGTCGTACGTCTTCACAGCCCGACCGATCAAGCACCGAAACTACGGCACCTCCGAGTTCTAGCACACGTTCAGCTTGATGACGTCCCCCGTACTCCGATCCAGCAGAAAGTCGGGGAAGAGTTTCGGCAGCACGACGGCGTGGTGACGATCTTGATGTTCTACCGTCGCAGGGCTTCGCCTAAGCACCGCTACAATATTATCGAGGACTATGGTGGAGGGGGGCACCACACGGCTAAGAGATCAAAAGATCAATTGTTGTTGTGTCTAGAGGTGCCCCCTGCCCCTGTATATAAAGGAGTGGAGGGGGGAGAGGGCCAGCCCCTATGGCGCGCCCTGGAGGAGTCCTACTCCCACCGGGAGTAGGATTCCTCCCCTTCCATGTAGTAGGAGTAGGAGACAAGGAAGGGGGAGAGGGAAGAGAAGGAAGGAGGGGGCGCCGCCCCTCCCCCTAGTCCAATTCGGAATAGTCATTGGGGGGGCGTGGCCTGCCTCTCTCTCCCCTAAAGCCCAATAAGGCCCATATACTTCTTCCCCCGTATTCGCGTAACTCCCCGGTACTCCGAAAAATACCCGAACCACTCGGAACCTTTCTGATGTCCGAATATAGTCGTCCAATATATCGATCTTTATGTCTTGACCATTTTGACACTCCTCGTCATGTCCCCAATCTCATCCAGGACTCCGAACTCCTTCGGTACATCAAAACTCATAAACTCGTAATAAAACTGTCATTGAAACCTTAAGCGTGCGGACCCTACGGGTTCGAGAACTATGTAGACATGCCCGAAACATGTTTCCGGTCAATAACCAACAGCGGAACCTGGATGCTCATATTGGCTCCCACATATTCTACGAAGATCTTTATCGGTCAAACCGTATAACAACATACGTTGTTCCCTTTGTCATCGGAATGTTACTTGCTCGAGATTCAATCGTCGGTATCCCAATACCTGGTTCAATATCGTTACTGGCAAGTCTCTTTACTCGTTATGTAATGCATCATTCCATAACTAACTCATTAGCTACATTGCTTGCAAGGCTTATAGTGATGTGCATTACCGAGAGGGCCCAGAGATACCTCTCCGACAATCGGAGCAACATATCCTAATATCGAAATACGCCAACTCAACAAGTACCTTCGGAGACACCTGTAGAGCTTATTTATAATCACCCAGTTATGTTGTGACGTTTGGTAGAACACACAGTGTTCCTCCGGAAAACGGGAGTTGCATAATCTCATAGTCATAGGAACATGTATAAGTCATGAAGAAAGCAATAACAACATACTAAATGATCAAGTGCTAAGCTAACGGAATGGGTCAAGTCAATCACATCATTCTCCTAATGATGTGATCCCGTTAATCAAATGACAACTCATGTCCATGGCTAGGAAACTTAACCATCTTTGATTCACGAGCTAGTCAAGTAGTGGCATACTAGTGACACTATGTTTGTCTATGTATTCACACATGTATCAAGTTTCCGGTTAATACAATTCTAGCATGAATAATAAACATTTATCATGAAATAAGGAAATAAATAATAACTTTATTATTGCCTCTAGGGCATATTTCCTTCAATCTGGGACCCACTGGAAGGGCCTCTGTATTTCGTTGTCAGGACCCCGACTCAATGTCACATCGATCTAGCCGGTAACACCTCATATCACTTTGCGGCCTCACGCACGGTATTCCCACGGGTGTCGCCTTACCTTTGCCCGGAACCGTTTGCGCCTTTTGGCTCACGTATATGATAGTGTCGCTAGCATCCATATGATAAGGAGCCCGGGCTGACATGACTAGTCGTAAACCCAAAGTGGCACAGACTTACAGGGACAGGCATCCATGACCCAGCTTCGAATGTGTCGGTCATCAGCAAGTGGGTCCGGGCTGTAGCACTGGGCTAGCAGGACTCCGGTAAACCGGGCTGTAGCGGGCTAACAGGACTCCGGTACTCAAAGCGTGACATTTCCCCGAAGGGACAGACACAGGAACGAAGAAGGACACATGCCGGCCAGCCTAAGTGTTCCAGAGCAGTAGCAAGCTACCATGGCTCAGCGGTAACACTAGGAGACATTTCCCGGTAAGAGAGGCTACTAAAGATAAACCACTAGATAGTCAGATCCCACACATACCAAGCATTTCAATCATACACACAATATGCTCGATATGTGCAAATACAACGAAGCATCACAACATGACTCTATGACACAAGTACTTTATTTAAGGCTCAGAGAGCCATACATAACATACACAAAGGTACGGGTCTCACGACCCAACATACAAGTCATACAGTCATACAAACCAGCAGCGGAAGTAACTTGTCTGAGTACAGACAACTAATAAAATAAAAGAGGCTTGGAAA